>NC_138144.1:851757-901757 GCF_964188305.1 Podarcis bocagei | reverse complement strand
TTGGCTCCTCGCAAACAGGCTGTAAATTTGGATAATCACCCTGATTTGCAACGGGGAGTCGAATAATTTCGAATGCAGCTGTACACGCAAGTTGTTTCCCCCGAGACGTCGTGGATTCCGTTATTTTCAATCTATGCATGCTTTTTACTAATACAGCGGTGGCTTGGTTCTCAAACTTAATCCGTTCTGGAAATTCCGTTCCAAAACCAAAGCGTTCCGAAACCGAGGCGCGCTTTCCCATGGAAAGCAATGCAAAACGGATTAATCCGTTCCAGACGTTTAAAAACAACCCCTAAAACAGCCATTGAACATGAACTTTACTCTCTAACCAGACCATTGATCCATAAAGTAAAAGCGATAATCAACGTAGTGTACTATAAAATAAATAAGGCAGTACTGTAGATGATTAAAAAAAAAAAATTCTTACCTGCACTGATGATAGTCATTGTTTGGATGGTGGGATTTATTTCATTTCCACTGTCACACGATCAATCAATAATCAATCAATACATCAGTAGCTGAACTGGGTTCCACACTTCAATCTCCCAGGACATTCTATACAAGATCTCAAAGTAGCTGTTTTACTACAAAGGAATTTCAGAAATAGACTGGAAAGAGAAGCTGCTGAATTGCAACTCATTACCAAACTTAAAACCATGGAGAGACCTGGTTTGAACAAAGACATTGGATTCTTATCTCATTATACATGACTAAGCCATTCTTCACCTTCTCACCCCTTGCCTTTTCCTGTAAGACCTATTACAGTCGTTAAGAGTCGTCAACAGGCTCATCTCAGCTATCTGCCAATCTCCCATTCCCACCACCCTTCTGAGTAATACCCCTCCCCACCTTCTCACTATATAGAAGGGTCTGGCAACTTCTGTTTCAGTGCATCTGAAGAAGTGTGCATGCACACGAAAGCTCATACCAAGAACTAACTTAGTTGGTCTTTAAGGTGCTACTGGAAGGAATTTTTTTTATTTTGGGTTCCAATTTTTTTTTTTTTTTTTTTTTTGGGTTCCACACAGTCACAAAAACAAATGAAGCGAAAAAGCCTCAAAAACAAAAACGCAAAATAAAGAGCGAAAACAAAAGCGCCAAACTTAATCCGTTCTGGAAGTCCGTTGGACTTCTGAAATGTTCGGAAACCGAGGCGCAACTTCTGATTGGCACAGGCGCCCCGGAAACAATAGCCTACAGCTGCATTGGACGTTCGGCTTCCGAAAACCGGAACACTTCTGGTTTTTTGTCGTTTGGGAACCAAGTCGTTTGAGAACCAAGGTGCCACTGTACATGCAAGTTATTTCCCCCGAGATGTTGTGCATTCCTTTATTTTCAATCTATGCGTGCTTTTTACTAATACAGTGGTACCTCGGGTTAAGAACTTAGTTCGTTCCGGAGGTCCGTTCTTAACCTGAAACTGTTCTTAACCTGAAGCACCACTTTAGCTAATGGGGCCTCCCGCTGCTGCCACCGGAGCACGATTTCTGTTCTCATCCTGAAGCAAAGTTCTTAACCTGAAGCAATATTTCTGGGTTAGCGGAGTCTGTAACCTGAAGCGTATGTAACCCGAGGTACCACTGTACGTCTTTCAGGCATTGTACCTGTTTGGGTTGGGCAACCTGCGTAGGAAAACCCCGGAGAGGTGCAGATTTCAAAGACTAGTTTGGTGTGGGTTTTTTTGAGTTTTGGACGGTGGAAGTCCTCCTCTAAATGCAAGGAGAATTTGGATGTTCTGCTCCTCGCCTCCCCTAATACCTGCAGCTTCCTCCGTATCAGCCGGTTTTCCTGATGCCCACCCTCGTTTTCTCTCCCAAAGGGGTTTTTCCGCA
The DNA here is from genome assembly GCF_964188305.1 of Podarcis bocagei. Lineage (NCBI taxonomy): Eukaryota > Metazoa > Chordata > Lepidosauria > Squamata > Lacertidae > Podarcis > Podarcis bocagei. The sequence goes on along the minus strand of NC_138144.1, from coordinate 899,925 downwards.
GGAGCCAACAGAATAACGCCACTTATTCCTGCTCGCGGCAGAGGAACTGCCTCATCGACCGGACGAACCGGAACCGGTGCCAACATTGCCGGCTGCAGAAATGTTTGGCCCTGGGCATGTCTCGCGATGGTGAGTCGCCAACCCAAGAAACGGGGGGGGGGGGAGAAAAGGGAAAGAAAGGGGGGAAATAAAGAAAAATCGAAAATGTCAAAGGACGTAGAGAGCTCTCTGACCTCTCCTTCTTCTCCTCCTCCTCCTCCTCCTCCTTCTTCTTCTGACCTCTCCTTCTTCACCTTCACCTTCTTCTCCTTCTTCTCTTTCTTCTCCTTCTCCTCCTCCTCCTCCTCCTCCTCCTTCTTCTTCTGACCTCTACTTCTTCTTCTCCTTCACCTTCTCCTTCTTCTTCTACTTCTCCTCCTCCTCCTTCTTCTGACCTCTCCTTCTTCTCCTTCTTCACCTTCACCTTCTTCTCTTTCTTTTCCTTCTCCTTCTTCTCCTTCTTCTCCTTCTTCTTCTGACCTGTCCTCCTTCTTCTTCTGACCTCTACTTCTTCTTCTCCTTCACCTTCTTCTCTTTCTTCTTCTCCTCCTCCTCCTCCTCCTCCTTCTTCTTCTTCTGACCTCTACTTCTTCTCACCTCTACTTCTTCTCACCTCTACTTCTTCTTCTTCTCCTTCACCTTCTCTGTCTTCTCCTCCTCCTCCTCCTCCTCCTCCTCCTCCTCCTCCTCCTCCTCCTCCTTCTCCTCACCTCTACTTCTTCTTCTCCTTCACCTTCTTCTCTTTCTTCTTCTTCTTCTTCTTCTTCTTCTTCTTCTTCTTCTTCTTCTTCTGACCTGTCCTCCTTCTTCTTCTGACCTCTACTTCTTCTTCTCACCTCTACTTCTTCTCCTTCACCTTCTTCTTCTTCTCCTTCTCCTCCTCCTTCTCTCTCTCTTCCCCCCACCCATTGCTCTCGCAGCGGTCAAGTTTGGTCGCATGTCCAAGAAGCAGCGGGACTCCCTCTACGCTGAGGTCCAGAAACACCAGCAGAACCAAGAGCAGGGTGGCGGCTCCAAGGACGAGGCGGAGACGATGTCCAGGGTCTACACCACGAGCGTCAGCAGCGGGCTGTCTGACCTGGACGACATCTCCATGCTTTCGGATGGCTTCCTCTTCGACTTCCCGCTGACCCCGGAGGGCAGCGGCGGCTACTACAACCTTGACCTGTTGACCTCCGCCCAGCCGTCTCCGGACCAGTCCAGCATCGACGTTAGCGAGGCCAAGCTCATCAAGCAAGAGTCCATCTACGAGCTGATGTTGGAGCCCGGACTTTTCCCGCACGGCTCAATCGAGGGCGGACATTTGGCCTCAGATGTCTCCAGGATAGAGATCGGTTAGTACGCAGGATGGGCTTTTAAGCAGATTCGCCCCATTCCCAACACACAGGTTACCTTTGCGCTCCGAGATTTGCTTTGACCATTTGACATGCTGCTTCTTATATATGGCTTAGCGGTAAAGGGACCCCTGACCATTAGGTCCACTTGTGGTGGACTCTGGGGTTGCGGCGCTCATCTCGCTTTATTGGCCGAGGGAGCCGGCGTACAGCTTCCGAGTCATGCGGCCAGCAGGACTAAGCCGCGTCTGGCGAACCAGAGCAGCGCACGGAAACGCCGTTTACCTTCCCACCGGAGCGGTACCTATTTATCTACTTGCACTTTGACGTGCTTTCAAACTGCTAGGTTGGCAGGAGCAGGGACCGAGCAATGGGAGCTCACCCCGTTGTGGGGATTCGAACCGCCGGCCTTCTGATCAGCAAGCCCTAGGCTCTGTGGTTTAACCCACAGCGCCACCCGTGTCCCTTATGGCTTAGCGGTGTTGTTTAGTTGTTTAGTCGTTTAGTCATGTCCGACTCTTCGTGACCCCCTGGACCAGAGCACGCCAGGCCCTCCTGTCTTCCACTGCCTCCCACAGTTTGGTCAAACTCACATTGGCCACTTCAAGAACACTGTCCCACCATCTCGTCCTCCGTCATCCCCTTCTCCTTCTTTCCCAACATCGGGGTCTTTTCCAGGGAGCCTTCTCTTCTCAGGAGGTGGCCAAAGTCTTGGAGCCTCAGCTTCAGGATCTGTCCTTCCAGTGAGCACTCAGGGCTGATTTCCTTCAGAATTGAGAGGTTTGATCTTCTTGCAGTCCATGGGACTCTCCAGAGTCTCCTCCAGCACCAGAATTTAAAAGCATCCATTCTTCAGCCTTCTTGGCTTAGCGGTATATATAGCCAAACCACTGACTCTGCAGCCGCCCGCTTTGAAAGAGAAAATGACCTTGCTTCGTGGAAAGTTGTGATGTTTTGCACGTGACTCGGAAGGTTGGTCCGGCAGAGTCGTAGGGGGAGAAATCTTGACGGCTGTTGTGTGTGCATTTTCCTCCGCAGAACGGCTAGCTCAGAACGTGGTCAAATCCCACCTGGAAACTTCTCAGTACAACAGCGAGGAGCTGAAAAGATTGGCTTGGATCCTTTACTCTCAAGAAGAGATCCGGAACATGCAGAACAAGGTACGGACCGGCCACTCGCCTCTGGTGAAGTTGAGGGTGCTCAGGGGCGACTAAGCGCCGCAAACATGCCCTCCCTCCGTCGCCAGAAGTTCCTTTCAGCATTAGACCACAAACCGTGTTATTTTTTATGATAATAAACTTTCAATTGCCATCCAGTAATAGCCCAGAGAAAGCGTAACTAAATTAGAAATCTTGATCTGCATCCATTTGGCGTATTTTTGTCAATGCCTTTTTCCGAATCCTTTTGGGGCGGAGAGGGCAGAAAACTTATTTCGCTATATGAGTTCATAAAACATATACACTGCTCGATTGCAAAAGAGAGAGAGAGGAAGAACCCTCAAAGCGGTTTACAGATGGAAAAATCAATTTAAAAAGAACAACACGCAGCCACCCTTTGAAAAAGACAAAAGTTTAAGAACTAAAGCAGATTGAAATCATCTGGAGAGATGAATCTCTTTTCACGTTTAGAGGCTCCTTGCTATCGGACGCCCTAAAATAAATAATAATAATAATACTTCTGTAAAACTTCTGTAAATCAAGAAAGTCTTTAATAAAAATAAAAAGTTGTTGTTGTTGTTATTGTTATTGTTGTTATTGTTGTTGTTGTTGTTGTTGTTGTTGTTGTTATTATTATTATTATTATTATTATTATTATTATTATTATTACCCTGCCCATCTGGCTGGGTTTCCCCAGCCACTCTGGGCAGCTTCGAAGAAAAGATTAAAAATACATGAAAACATCAGTCAATAAAAACTTCTCTAAATAGGGCTGCCTTCTAAACATCAGCTAGTTGAATAATAATAATAATTAGTGTAATAAAGCGTAGCTTTTGTGTCGATTTGGCACGACCAACGCACCCAGGAGGCAGGAGAAGGTGGAGAAAGCCACCCTCTCCATCGTTTGTCCCCAGCAGAGGTAGACTGCTCTTGCACAAGGAGGCTCCATTGTAAATCTTATGTGTTGGAGGCGCGAAGAGACTTGTTAGGGCCTCAGGAAGCAATGTTTGACCCTCTTCTCCCCCTTCGCTTCCCTTCCATGTCCTGTCCAGAGCTGCGAAGCCATGTGGCACGAGTGCACGGTACAAATCTCCAACGCCATCCAATACGTCGTGGAATTCGCCAAACGCCTCGACGGCTTCATGGATCTTTGTCAAAACGACCAGATCATCCTCCTCAAAGCAGGTGAGGGGTGGCGGCCGGACTGGCGAGTCCCCACAACGCGCCCGCTTATTGCAAAACATAGATAGCTTTGAGAAACGTTGGAGGGGGTGGAATAGGACATCCCTATTTCCAGGGGAGAAACGTTGGAGGGGATGGAATAGGACGTCCCTATTTTCAGGGGAGAAACGTTGGAGGGGATGGAATAGGACGTCCCTATTTTCAGGGGAGAAACGTTGGAGGGGATGGAATAGGACGTCCCTATTTTCAGGGGAGAAACGTTGGAGGGGATGGAATAGGACGTCCCTCTTTTCAGGGGAGAAACGTTGGAGGGGATGGAATAGGACGTCCACGTCCCTATTTTCAGGGGAGAAACGTTGGAGGGGAGGGAATAGGACGTCCCTATTTTCAGGGGGGAAACGTTGGAGGGGGTGGAATAGGACGTCCCTATTTTCACGGGAGAAACGTTGGAGGGGATGAAATAGGATGTCCCTATTTCCAGGGGAGAAACGTTGGAGGGGATGGAATAGGACATCCCAATTTTCAGGGGAGAAACGTTGGAGGGGGTGGAATAGGACGTCCCTATTTTCACGGGGAAAAGAGGGTATGTGTACATAAGTAACTATTTACCTTGATGAATTCCTGGGAGGATAGTTGGGTTATAAACAAAGACAAAATGAATCAGCAGGAATTAATTTTTTTAACGATTTGATCTTTAGAGTTTTAATGTGGATAGATAGTTTTGAGAAACGATGGAGGGGATGGAATAGGACATCCCTATTTCCAGGGGAGAAACGTTGGAGGGGATGGAATAGGACGTCCCTATTTTCAGGGGAGAAACGTTGGAGGGGATGGAATAGGACGTCCCTATTTTCAGGGGAGAAACGTTGGAGGGGATGGAATAGGACGTCCCTATTTTCAGGGGAGAAACGTTGGAGGGGATGGAATAGGACGTCCACGTCCCTATTTTCAGGGGGGAAACGTTGGAGGGGAGGGAATAGGACGTCCCTCTTTTCAGGGGAGAAACGTTGGAGGGGATGAAATAGGATGTCCCTATTTCCAGGGGAGAAACGTTGGAGGGGATGGAATAGGACATCCCAATTTTCAGGGGAGAAACGTTGGAGGGGGTGGAATAGGACGTCCCTATTTTCACGGGGAAAAGAGGGTATGTGTACATAAGTAACTATTTACCTTGATGAATTCCTGGGAGGATAGTTGGGTTATAAACAAAGACAAAATGAATCAGCAGGAATTAATTTTTTTAACGATTTGATCTTTAGAGTTTTAATGTGGACCGCTTGGGGAGTTCTTTTTTGTAGCCTGTAAATCAATTAGATAAATGAACATTCTTAGAGTCTAAACTTCTTTTTATTCCTTCCTTCCTTCTTTCCTTCCACCCATTTCTTTCTTCCCAAACAAAATCTGCCTCGTTTTGATTTCTTCCTCCTCTTCCTTCCCATGGGGGTTCAATTCCCGTGATTCATGGTCTGGATTCCTTTCCGCCCGCCAACCTTTCCTCCTCCCTCCTCCTCGCCTCTTCCTCCGCTGCCGTTTCCTCTTTGCGTCAGGCTGCCTTGAGGTCCTCCTCATCCGAATGATACGGGCCTTCAACCCACTGAACAACACGGTGCTGTTTGCGGGGAAATACGCCGGGGTGCAAATGTTCAAATCTCTAGGTAAGAAACAAGGGGAATACGATATATATATCGTATTTTTTGCACCATAACACTCACTTTTTTCCTCCTAAAAAGTAAGGGGAAATGTCTGGGCGTGTTATGGAGGGAATGCCTACGGGTGGCATGCCTACGGATTTTCCTCCTCTAAAAACTACGTGCGTGTTATGATCGGGTGCGTGTTATAGAGCAAAAAATACGGTATACACACACACACACACACACACACACACATTTTTATTGGTTTTTTAACATATCAGTTCCAACAGTTGTACAACATACCCTCTCATCTTATACAATATTTTAGACTTCCGTCAACACCTCTGGTGATTTTCCCTTCTTTATTCTGCATTTTTTAATTTCTATGTTGCATTTAATTGCCCTTCACTAATCATTCTTTCCATAGTCTTTCTTGTAATATTTCAGATAATTCACCTTACAAAACTTCTTGCAATCCTACTAGCGCCATCTGCCCATCACAATTACTTTCCAAATAGTTCATATATTTACTCTGGCCCTCTAAAAATCTCTGATCCCGCAGGTTTTGAATCCTTCCTGTTAATTTATCTAATTCTGCATAGTCCGTAAATCTGCCTCCTTTATATATATATATATACATTTTTATTGATTTTTTAACATATCAGTTCCGACAGTCATACAACATACCCTCTCTGATCCTGCAGGTTTCGAACCCTTCCTGTTAATTTATCCAATTTTGCATAGTCTGTAAATCTGCCTCCGTTTAGACAAGCCCATCGAGACATGTAGACGGCGACTCCTGATTTTCCCGGTGACCAAACCCCTCTGCTTTTTCTCTCGCCGCAGGTTGCGACGACCTCATCAACGCCATCTTTGAGCTGGGGAGAAATCTTTGCCGGCTCCAACTCTCCGACGAGGAGATAGCGCTCTTCACGGCCGCCGTCCTTCTCTCTCCAGGTGAGCAACTCGCCCGCGGCGAACAGAGGGCGAGAAGGGGGCGATTTGAACCATTTGGACCGATAGCTTTGACCCAGCAGAGTTAGCCCTTGGCTGTCGGCCGGCAGATGGCCACCTAATATTATTGCAGTCGTGCCTCGGAATCCGTTCTGGAAGTCCGCCCGACTTCCAAAAAAGTTCAGAAACCAAGGCGCGGCTTCCAATTGGCCGCAGGAAGCTCCAATCGGAAGCCATGTTGGACGTCGGGTTCCAAAGGACGTCCGCAAACCGGAAGACTCGCTTCCAGGTTTGTGGCGTCCGGGAGCTAAAATGTTTCGACTCGCAAGGCGTTCGGCTTCCAAGATATGGCCGTATTACTATGATGATGATGATGATGATGTCAATGCCTGTGGAAAACTTGTCTATTGAGAGTTCATCATAAGGGCATGGGTGCTTGTGGTTAACCTTTTGGAAACGCTTCCGTTGCATAGTTTCTGCCTACTGAACGTTGCAGATTTTAGAATTATGGGGATGCCGATGTTTTTAAGGTTTGGCGCGGAAGGTGGCCATTTTGCATGATCTTACAGAGTCCATGCTCTGGTTATCTCCTGCTTGGACTACTGCCATGCGCTCTATGTGGGGCTCCCTTTGAAGGTGACCCGGAAACTGCAACTAATCCAGAATGCGGCAGCTAGACTGGGGACTGGGAGTAGAGACCGTATAACACCGGTCCTGAAAGACCTGCATTGGCTCCCAGGACGTTTCCAAGCACAATTCAAAGGGTTGGTGATGACCTGTAAAGCCCTAAACGGCCTAGTATATCTGAAGGAGCGTCTCCACCTCCATCGTCCAGCCCAGACACCGGGGTCCGTCTCCCAGGGGCCTTCTGGCAGTTCCCTCCCTGAAAGAACTGAGGTTACAGGGAACCAGGCAGAGGGCCTTCTCGGTGGTGGCGCCCTCCCACCAGATGTCAAGGAAATGGACAACTTTCTGACATTCAGAAGACATCTGAAGGCAGCCCTGTTTGGGGATGCTTTTAATGTTTGACGTTTTATCGTGTTTTTAATATTCTGTTGGGAGCCGCCCAGAGTGGCTGGGGAAACCCAGCCAGATGGGCGGGATATAAATAAACAATTATTGTTATTATTATTGAATGGTAGAGTTGAGAGAGACCCCAGACAGATGACCTTCATAGCCGTCAACTTTTCCTTTTTCTTGCGAGGAATCCTATTTGGAATAAGGGTAAAGGGACCCCTGACCATTAGGTCCAGTCGTGGCCGACTCTGGGGTTGTGGCGCTCATCTCGCTTTACTGGCCGAGGGAGCCGGCGTACAGCTTACGGGTCATGTGGCCAGCAGGAATAAGCCGCTTCTGGCGAACCAGAGCAGCGCACAGAAACGCCGTTTCCCTTCCCACCGGAGTGGTACCTATTTATCTACTTGCACTAGCGTGCTTTCGAACTGCTAGGTTGGCAGGAGCAGGGACCGAGCAACGGGAGCTCACCCCGTCATTGCGGGGATTTGAACCGCCGACCTTCTGATCGGCAAGTCCTAGGCTCAGTGGTTTAACCCACAGCGCCACCCGCGTCCCTTCGGAATAAGGGAATTTCCCTTAAAAAGGGGGGGGGGATATTGACAGCTATGATGTTCCTCCAGCCTCTGCTTAAAAACCTCCATCCCACGGGCGAATGGCTCTTAGAAGTTTTTCCTTTCAAGCCCAGTTTTCTTGGCCAAGTTTTGTGGCGACCCAAGCAATCTGATATTTTGTTCCCCAGACCGCCCCTGGCTTTCGGAGTCCAAGAAGGTACAGAAGCTACAGGATAAAATCTACTTGGCTTTGCAGCACGAAATCCAGAAGAAGAATGGCAACGAGGACAGACTCTCAAAGGTAAATTTGGGGAGGGGAGAAAGCGAAAAAACTGCCCCAATATTCCAACAGAGACAAGGCAAACTAGATTCATTAGCAAAAGTTATTTTCCAATTTGTTTTATTAAGTTTCACAAAATTATGCACAAACAAAACACACATACAAACAAATAAAAATCATAACCTTATTAAAATTACACTTATTAACATTGTTAAGTGACTTCCTCGCTTCCCCTTGGTAGAATTTCCATGCATATCCTTATAGCGGCTTTCTAAATCTTAATTCTTATAAACTTAACTTAGTCCATTAACATCCTTATATTTTTTCAATTTGAATTCATCAGCAAAAGTTAAGGCTTTATCTTGCAAGCCACCTTGAAATCTTTTGATGAAGGGCAGTATATTATTATTATTATTATTATTATTATTATTATTATTATTATTATTATTAGGGTTGCTATGTTCTGAAAAGCAAAAAATCCGATTCTTATATTCATGTATTCATAAATATGGTTCCGGAACTGGAATATTAATAGATAACGTGTAAAACGTTCAGGGCTAAGCAAGGAAATAATAAAAGAATCAGCTGAACAATGGTTAAATTATAACAACACAACAAGACGGAAGAAGTAAAAATAGAATAAAATGGGGAGTATAGGGGAATTTGAAATATTATTTATAATATAAAAACTTTAATATACATTTTTCTAACTGTGTTGTATTTATATACAGCAAAGAGAAGTTTAGAGTAACTAGGTGAATTTCAATTTAGTTCATTATGTAACAGGTTTAAGTTAGCAAGTGAATATGGATGTTGAATTTGACGTTTGTAGTTTTTCTTTTTTCGGTTTTGGGGAAAAAAAATTGATTCTCTGATCCCTTCCTCCCCCCCCCCCCCAATCACAGATTATCTCCAAACTCCCGTTGATGAAGACCATTTGCAACTTGCACTTAGACAAGCTGGAGTTTTTCCGCCTCGTCCACCCAGAGATCGCCACGAACTTTCCTCCCCTCTACAAAGAAGTCTTCAACTCTGAGCTGCACTACAGCGACGGCCGAGACAGCTAAGACGCCCCAAATCCGCAGGGAGAAAACTTTAAAAACTTTGGAGGACGGCGGAGCCGAGAGACGGGGAGGTGGGGCGTTACGGATCGAAACATCTCCTTTTTTAATTTCTAAAAAAGGACGCACGCTCACGCCTCGCTCGGAAAATGTGTTTTTAAAACCCAGCGGCCGGCCGCAAGACCTTTCCGGAACCGCGTTTCCCTTTTACGCCCGCGGTCGCTCTTGAATGTAATCGCACCTTGACGGATGCTCGGAAAAGGAAGCAGCCCTTTTTCTCGTTATTTTTGCGAAATGAATGTGAACCTAGAAGCTGCGTCGTGCGTCAACCTCTCCCGCTTTGATTTGCAACGTCCCCGCGGAAGCACGCCTTCGCACGTGCCGCAGAACCCGCGGGTTCCGTAACCGTTTGTGTAGTACCGATATTATTATTATTGTTGTTATTATTAGGTCCCCGTTCTCCCCACGTTTCAACGGCACGGCACGGATGGAAAAGGGGATTGATACGGAATTCTTCAAGTTGAGGGGGAAATCTGTTGGGCGACACCGCGGCGTATTGTGGGTAGCTTTTCGTTTCGCTCTGGGGGTTCCCCCCCTCTACGAGCGCCGTGGGGCAGCTAAACACACAAACCGGGAGGGCTGGACCCTCCGGCGGAAACAAGGGGGCGAAGAACAGGAACCGGCCGATCTCTCTCTTATTCCGGTCGACAGCCAGTAGACGGAAGAGGAATCTCCGACGCTTTGCTTTCGGAGACTTAGTGCTGCTAAGAGTATCAAGATGGGTGGGTTATTATTATTATTATTATTATTATTATTATTATTATTATTATTAGAGAGAAAGGAGCCTCTCAGGGGCGCTTGGCAGGAGGGTCTCGCCGCTGCCAGCTGCAAAGATGATCTCTGGGTTGTGGATTCGAGACACGAGATTCCCGCATCGTGGGGGGTTTCGATTCGGTAACCCTAGTGGTCCTTTTCGAACTCTGCCCCAATCCCACGGTTCTGTTCTCGGGTGCAGGGGGGAAATCTGGAAAATAAGATTATACAGTGGGTTGCGTTCTGTGTTTTCCCTGCTCCCAATAGGCCCATTGCCGTGGAAGCGCAGGGCAGAATCGGGACCACGGCTCTGCTCTTGAGTAGAAGGCAGCGGGACACAGCCAGATTTAGCCCCCCTGCCTTCTCCCTAAGCGCGTTTCGGAAAGTCAGTACAGTGGTACCTTGGTTCTCAATCCGTTCCAAAACCAAAGCGTTCCAAAACCAAGGCGCAATGCTTTCCCATAGAAAGCAATGCAAAACGGATTAATCCATTCCAGGCTTTTAAAAACAACCCCCAAAACAGCCATTGAACAGGAATTTTACTAACTAACGAGGCGATTGATCCATAAAATGAAAGTGATAAACAATGTACCGCAGTCGCACAATCGATTCATCAGGAGCTGAACTGGGTTACACACAGTCACAAAAAAACAAGCAAAAAGAGCCGCGAAAGGAAAAAAGCAAAAACACAACAGTGTAACACTCAAAATGGAAGTGTGGCGCTCTAAACGGAGCACGTTCGGCTTCTGAAAAAAGTTCGCAATCCGGAACGCTTCCGTCCGGGTTTGCAGCGTTTGGGTTCCAAGTTGTTTGAGGACCAAGGCGTTTGAGAACCAAGGTTCCACTATATTGCTATTTTCCACCGTTTTGGGGCCATGCCTTTTCAAAGGAAGCAGGAGTCGTGCCCTGGGGCTTCAGTTCCCGTAGGTCCGGATTTCCAGGACATGTCCAGGATTTTAAAATGCGGAAATAGCATCCTGGGTCGAACTTCAGAAAAACCAGCAAAACCTCCAAGTTTAGAACCAGGAAGTTTGGGGTAAATTCCCCCAAGAAAGCACGACATGTCCGAAATTGATTTTTTTACTTCTTGAGCTACAGCAACCCTAGAGATGTATTTTCTGCCCAGTTAGAGAGGACCTGAGAGGCTAAAGCTTGGTGTTTTTATATAAAAGGGTTTGGGGTTTTTTTCCGCTGTGATGTCCAGGCAAGAGGGGCTGCGGGTCGATGTCGTTCCCGGGCAACGCTGAAGAGGAAAGGGGTTTATCCTCCGGGATCCTGCGCCCCACGGAATCGGCGAACCCCGTTTTCGGAACGGGGTTGCGGCAACGGACCCCGGAGCTTCGTCTTCATTTCATCCGCTACGGGTGCGGAAAAGCACTTTAAAGACGTCGTGTGACGGACCCCTTCACCGCCGCTTTTGCAAAATGCACTTTACTCGTGAGCAAGCGGGTCAGATCGAGGAAGGAGACCCCCCCCCACCCTCGAGTTGTGTCTGACAATCCCCAAAGAGAGGAAATATGTAAGAATAATAATAAATCTGATTTTTTTTTCTGTTGACTGGCGATGCAGAAAGGGCAGTGCTAATACTGAGAAATGCACTTTTCCCCGTGAGCTCAAAAGCTCCCGGAGGTTTATAAATAAAAGACGGCATGTGGTTAGTATATCGGCCTGTTGCGTTGTTCAAAATGAGAGGCGTCGCCGTGTTGGGGTGACTCCCCAAAAAAGGGACCGATAGCTTTTTTTCCCACGTTCACATTTGAATTTCCAAGAATCCCCAAAACCAGAGTCCAGTTCGGAGCAATAAGATGCGTGTCTGGGGAAACAAAACCGACATAAGTTTCTGGTCCTCATGATAGACTTGAAACAGAGTGGAGGCTCAACCGGTGGGGTAAGGAAGATATTTTTAGGGGTCATGAAGAACAAAACTGGGCAGTTTCCTTTTTCCCCCTCCCAGCCCACCCAAATGGTATGCTAATAAACGACTCGATATAAACACACACACACACACACAAATATATATATGTATTTTTTCTTTCTTTCCAAAAAGGAAGCTTAGATGTGTATTTTCCACCTCTAGAAGCCTCACACTGTGTTTGGGGGAAAGAAGTTGCTTAATATATTTATTCTTGTGAATGTCGGTGCAAAAAGAAGAATCTATATAACGTCGCAGGCTTTGATGTTTTATGTTTCCGGGCGAATGAGAGAAGGCGTTGAAAGCATTTTATCTGTTAAAACACTATTACTGCACACACACAGAGAGAGAGATAGAGGCGGTCGGAGAGTTAAGTGTTCTGGAAAAGACCTACCTTTGCAACTTTTTTCCGATTTTGTTTTAGCCTAACGAACCGCTTCTGTTTGCATTGAATGTTTTGTGTAAAATTGTAACTTCTATTTTTTTAAAGAAAATTGGGGTGGGGTGGGGATAAATAAAGGCCTACATTTCCTATTAGGGATTCTGGACTGCTTTGGGGGGGGGGGGAATGCGGAAGAAGGACAGTATTTATTCAAACGGGGGGGGGGGGGGAGAGAGAGAGAAAAGGGGTTTTTCATAAAATTTAATATAATGCGCTTGAAACGACGAGGAGAGGGACTTTTCGGGTGAGATGTATTGTGTGGAACTGTGAGGTGTATATTGCACAACGAGGAAGGACGGATCTAGCAAAAATAAAGCCTTTTGCAGGATGGAAACGAAAACAGACGAGTTCGGTGTGTTGTGGTTTTTTGCCATTTACCCTCCTTGTAAAAACTAGTCCGGCGTCGTGTTCTCACGGTGGCAACCCAGATGCGGGGCCTGAGTTCGAGAGCCGCTCACCCCTTCTGCGGTTTCCAGCAGCTGAAATTCAGAAGAATTGCTCAGCAGAGCCTTGGAGCTTCCCATAGCCTTTTCCTCCGCCAATCTGCCCCGTCCTCTTTTAAATCCTGTGGCAGGGAGTTCCAGGGTTTAGCTCTGCGATGAGGACATTCCGTTCATCTGTCCCGGGCCCTTTGCTGTGTGGCCCAAGAGTCGGAAGGGACCCCGACGTCCTATCTGGTCCCCACCCCATGCAATGCAGGAAACTTTTGGCCCAGTCTGGGACTTGAACCCGTGGCCGAGAGAGCAAGAAAAGTCTCGCGCTCTGCAAAGGGAGCCACGTATGAATGAATGGATCTTGATTTGCGTCCGCCGTCGGCCACAGCAATAAAACACCAATACGATATGCAAAGAATAGAAATAAAAAGTCAGTGATATAAAATACATCTTAGGGCTTTGAATTAATGGTCAAATAGTGGATCTTATAGTGATTGCCCCAGCTAAAAGCCTTGCCACCTTTGCCGTCACCTGCTCATCTGGATCTGCCAAGAGAAAGGACCCTTCCTTCCTTCCTTCCTTCCTTCCTTCCTTCCTTCCTTCTCTCTCTCTCTCTCTCTCTCTCCCCCCTTCCTTCCTTCTCTCTCTTTCTCTCTCCTTCCTTCCTTCTTTCCTTCTCTCTCAGTTTCTTCTTCCTTCCTTCCTTCCTTCCTTCTTTCCTTCTCTCTCAGTTTCTTTTTCCTTCCTTCCTTCCTTCCATCCATCCATCCATCTCTCTTTCTCTCTGTGTTTTACTGCCTGTCTTCTTCCTTCCTTCCCTTCCCTTCCCTTCCCTTCCCTTCCTTCCTTCTCCTTCTCCTTCTCTTTCTCTCTCTTGCCCGCTCGCTCTCGCTCTCTTCCTCCCTCCTCTCTTCCCTTTCTCCCTTCTCTCTCTCTCTCCCTTCCTTCCTTCTCTCTTTCTCTCTCTGTTTTTCTGCCTGCCTTCCCGCTGTCTCACTCAGTTCCTTCCTTCCTTCCTTCCTTCCTTCCTTCCTTCCTTCCTTCCTTCTCCTTCTCTTTCTCTCTCTTGCCCACTCGCTCTCACTCTCGCTCTCTTCCTCCCTCCTCTCTTCCCTTCCTCCCTCCTCTCTCTCTCTCCCTTCCTTCCTTCCTTCTCTCTTTCTCTCTGTTTTACTGCCTTCCTTCCTGCCTTCTCTCTCAGTTTCTTTCTTTCTTTCTTTCTTTCCTTCCTTCCCTCCCTCCCTCCCTCCCTTCCTTCTCTCCCTCCCTCTCTCTCTCTCTATCTCTCTCTCCCTTCCTTCCTTCCTTCTCTCTTTCTCTCTCTGTTTTACTGCCTGCCTTCCTGCCTTCTCTCTCAGTTCCTTCCTTCCTTCCTTCCTTCCTTCCTTCCTTCCTTCCTTCCTTCCTTCCTTCCTCTTGCAGCAGTTGGATCCTCAAGTTTCAAATGCCGCCGTTGGGCTATTGTATCGGTCGCGAGGAAGCCGACCTAGCTGGATAGGGTTACCATCAACAATAAGCTTCAGAAATACAATCATGCGCTCTCCTCTGCACACCCAGTTTCCTGGGCTGAGCTCCATATTACATCATAGAAACGTCGAGTTGCAAAGGGACACCAAGTGGTCATCTATCCCAACCCGCTGCAAGGCCCACTCTCAAGGCAGAAATATAAGCAGCCATCCCAGACAGGGATCAAACTTGCAACCTTGGTGTTACCAGCACCACAGTCAAGCCGACAGAGCGACAGTGGGACCTTGGTTCTCAAACGCCTTGGTTCCCAAACAGCAAAATCCCGGAAGTAAGTGTTCTGGTTTTCTAATGTTTTTCAGAAGCCAGACGGCCGACGCGGCTGTCGGCTATTGTTTCCGGGGCGCCTGCGCCAATCAAAAGCCACGCCTCGGTTTCCGAACATTTCGGAAGCCAAACGGACTTCCGGAACGGATTAAGTTTGGCGCTTTTGCCCTTTATTTTGCGTTTTTGTTTTGGAGGCTTTTTCAGTTCATTTCTTTTTGTGACTGTGCAGAACCCAGTTCAGCTACTGATGGATTGGTTGTGTGACTACGGAAATGGACAAAAGCCCCCCAGCCAAACAATGACTATCATTAGTGCAGGTAAAGGGGGGGGGATGTAATTGTAATTTTTATCATCTACAATACTGTCTTATTGGGGGTTGGGCTGGATGACCCCTTAGGGTCCCTTGCAAGTCGGCAATTCTATGACAGATATAGAGCTCAGCCAGGGCCGGATTTAGGTTTGATGTGGCCCTCAGCTCCTGAAGGTAATGGGGCCATTTATATGTCCAGCTGTCCTTTGCCAACAACAAATTGCCGCTGTTTTTTGTGTTGAATATATGCTCTATGGTAATTTATGGACCGCATAGGTATCTCAAGACATTAGCCCATGTTGCCCTGCAACCAGTCCATGCAGAATGTAGGCACCCTATATATAGAAAGGAGCAAAGCAGGGATATTTTAGGGAGCAGGCGGGGCCCATAACTTACATCCTAGGAGCCTACACAACACAAAACACTGTTGCTGTATGTAGGTTTTATTTCATTTGTTTTTTATCTTACATTTTGGAAATGTACATTCAGTGTATTTTTCCCTGTAAATTTTTTTGGGGCCCCCAAGAGAGTGGGGCCCTAAGCTATAGCTTGTTTAGCTTATACGTAAATCCGGCACTGATCTCAGCCCAGGAAGCCGGCCGGGCGAAGGGGAACGAACGATTGTGTTTCCAAGGCTGTCGTTGGCCAGGGCGACGGGTAACCCTACCCGGCTGGTTCGCTTTCCTCGCGGCCGATACAATGGCAAAACGGCGTCTGAAATGTGAACCTCCTATTATGAGCGGACGGCAGGCTGACGGGAGATGCTTCCAGGAGCCTCGCTGAGGCCACCCAGTGCCCAAAAGCGGACCGCGGGTTCGGCGTTTGCCGGCGGGACCTGGACACAGCGAGGATGGAGCCTCTGCAACAGGAAATGTAAGTTTTCTCCTGTCCGGTGTTTGCATGAAACTGGTGTTAGAAATTAGCCAGTAGCCAGGCGCGTTTTGCAACAGAGTCGAGTTGCGGCAGAACATCTCAGTTCCTTCAGCTCTCTCCAGCTAAGCTACTCAGTCCCTTAAGCCAAGAAAGGGTATTCTCTATAAGATTGAATATCAATATATGTATCAAGACTTTGAGATTAGACCACTGAAGGAGCCCGGAAAACTATCTTCAGAGCATGCTACCTGCAAGAAACAGGTGCAAAATGCCGGCACCCTGTCTCTATCTACAACTCCATCCCCTCCAACGTTTCTCCCCTGAAAATAGGGACGTCCTATTCCATCCCCTCCAATGTTTCTCCCCTGAAAATAGGGACGTCCTATTCCATCCCCTCCAACGTTTCTCCCCTGAAAATAGGGACCTCCCATTCCATCCCCTCCAACGTTTCTCCCCTGAAAATAGGGGCGTCCCATTCCATCCCCTCCAAAGTTTCTCCCGTGAAAATAGGGATGTCCTATTGCATCCCCTCCAATGTTTCTCCCCTGAAAACAGGGACGTCCTATTCCATCCCCTCCAACGTTCCTTCCGTAAAAGAGGGATGTTCCGGGATCGACTCAGAAACCGGGGTGGCTTCTGGCAATCCGGGACTGTCCCTGGAAAACCAGGATGCTTGGAATCCCTGCTAGCTCTGACTGACCTCTCTCTCTCTCCCCCAGGACACCCCAGTCTCTTCCGGAGCCCGAAGGCTCTGTGGAGGTGGCCGAGGTGCGGTCAGAGGTCCAGTTCCTCCTCTCGGGCCGCGGGAGCCCCAAGATGGACTGCATCGTCTGCTACTGCTCCTACGACCTGTCTGGCCGCCTTCCCCGGCGCCTCTACTGCGGCCACACCTTTTGCCAGGCCTGCATCCGGCGACTCCACGTCGTGGCCAATGAGCAGCGCTGGATCCCTTGTCCGCAGTGCCGCCAGAGCACGCCGGCTCCCCGCGGAGGGGTCACCATGCTCGACCTGGATCTCGCGGCCTTCCTGGCGGTCAAGTCGGAGAAGGACCACCCTCGGGCCGTGGCCAAGCCAGAGATGGAGACGGCCTCCAAGTCGCCCGCCAAGGACCAGCCCGTCACCCAACAACCCGCAGGCCTGTGCCACGAGGCAGTGGTGCGGCCGTACTTGCCGCAAAACAACTGCTGCGCCGGCTGCCTCTGCTGCGGGACCACGGCAGATTTCCAGAGCTAACCAGGCGTTGACCGGGCCCCCTAAATGCCCCACATCCTCCTCAAAGGGATAGCAGAGGCTAGCTGCCTGCTGCAAGCGCCGCTCGCCTTCCAGCCCGTATTGTCCGAGAGCTGCGTATTAACAAAAATTATTTCTGCTATTTTCATCGATGGATTTCAGATCTCGCGCTCCATGCCCAGTAAGCCGACGGAGGCGTGTAAGAAGGTTCCTTAAAACGGTTTGGAATGCAAGCAGGAGGTTTTTTCCAGCATGTGGTGCCATTGTGGGAAAGAGAGGGCGTTTTGGGAGACGATATACGACGAGATGGAAAAGGTGTGATGATCCCCAAAACGCCCCAAGTTTTTCCTTTTCGTTCCAAGAGATTGTTGTTGTTGTTGAGTTGTTTAGTCGTGGAAGACTGGACTAAATATACGAACTATTTGAAAAGTAATTGTAATGAACGGATTACGCTAGTAGGACTGCAATAAGTTTTGTAAGGAGGATTATCTGAAACATTGCAAGAAAGACTATGAGGAGAATTATTTTGTTGTTGTTGTTTAGTCGTTTAGTCGTGTCCGACTCTTCGTGACCCCCTGGACCAGAGCACGCCAGGCACTCCTGTCTTCCACTGCCTCCCGCAGTTTGGTCAAACTCATGCTGGTAGCTTCGAGAACACTGTCCCACCATCTCGTCCTCTGTCGTCCCCTTCTCCTTGCGCCCTCCATCTTTCCCAACATCAGGGTCTTTTCCAGGGAGTCTTCTCTTCTCATGGGGTGGCCAAAGTCTTGGAGCCTCAGCTTCAGGATCTGTCCTTCCAGTGAGCACTCAGGGCTGATTTCCTTCCGAATGGAGAGGTTTGTTCTTCTTGCAGTCCATGGGACTCTCAAGAGTCTCCTCCAGCACCAGAATTCAAAAGCATCAATTCTTTGGCCATCAGCCTTCTTGATGGTCCAGCTCTCACTTCCATACATCACTACTGGGAAAACCAGAGCTTTAACTATACGGACCTTTGTTGGCAAGGTGATGCCTCTGCTCTGTCGGAAAGGTGATGTCCCAAGAGATATGCGGCCACAAAGAACGGACTTTCCCAGAAAGTTCGGGTACGAGAAGAAGATGAGGGATAGCTCTGCTCCAAGGTCCCTGCAGAGGTCGTTTTCCAGCACAAACCGGGGACATTAATTTATTTTGTATGCCTGGGGGGGGGGCTTGCCAGGATACTGAGACCCACCTGGGTCCGTTTGCAGGATTGCACCAAGGTCAACGTTTTCTGGGCAAAAGTATATTTTTTCAGATCTCTCGGATAACTGGGCAAAAACCATCCACCCCTCCTTTTCGTCCGCATCTTTGGAATTTGTATGTTTTATTACTGACGCCTATATAACAAGGAACCAGTTTTGCATCCGGCCAGGACTTGAAAACTGCCAAATTTTGGATGACCTCAGCCGGGCAGATTCCTCGCTACTTCCCAAAGCTGAGACTTGTCGAAAAAGTCTTTTGTCTGCGGAGACCAAACAGCCGCTTCGGAGGGAAATCAGCTAGTCGGAGACCCCAAAATGGATTTCCTGGAGTCTACTCAGCAAATTTAGGAACTGGAATTTGAGCCCTGCCCAAGTCCACTATGTCAGAGCGAGACAGGACTGGGGTTCAAATTTCCAGGTCTCCATTTGGTTTGGTTTTCTCAACACCCGCTGGGTTCCTGCCTGCCATCTCTGGGCTTCCAATACATTGATCCCGACGGACCGAGCAGCTCTGTCTTTTGTATGACGGCATTTCGTTAGCAACCGTGAGGACAGAGATTTCTGCACAAAAGCGGGTTGGACTAGATGACCCCAGGGTCCCCTTCTAGGACTCAAGCGGTCGCTTAACTTACGGACTTCTGAGGACGCTCTTGACGGACTCTGCCTGGCCAAAGATGAGACGCGGTTTGGAGAAAGAAGTTGAATTTTTTAAATTTTTATTATTATAGTAAAACCAGAGTAGAATGAGTTTTTGCGAAGTTTGCTCCCATTAAACAGGGTTTAAACTGCTTTGGTGTGTTTCGTAGCATGGGTTTAACTCCCTAATCCTATCCTGCCTGCTGTAACCACTGCTCCTTACTGCCCAAACCAGCCGTTCTCCTCCCTCTCCCAAGCCCAAATCCTTTAACTGCCCTGTCACCTGTCTGTCACGCTCCACCCTCAGCCAATCGGCACGCAGCACACCCCAAAGGCCCCGCCCACTGGACTCCACCTTACCTTAAACCCCACAGATATCTCTTTGGGTACCACTTTGGCGTATGTGTCTTAATATGCAAACCCTACACAAGTCGTGTTAACAACGGCAAGCACCACACACACACAAACACACAGAAAGCAGCCTTTTACTGGGAAGTTTTTAAAGTTTGGCATTTTATTGTGTTTTTATATGTGCTGCAAGCCGCCCAGGCTAAACATGCCCAGCTCCCTTAGCCGTTCCTCATAAGGCATCGTTTCCAGGCCTTTGACCATTTTGGTTGCCCTCCTCTGGACACGTTCCAGTTTGTCAGTGTCCTTCTTGAACTGGGGTGCCCAGAACTCATAGCTCGATTCTCGCTTGATCTTTATGATTATTATTGACCTTGGGATAAAGCAACCAGCCTCTTCAAATCCAAGGAGACGAGGAAATGCAGTTTGTCTATGTGCGAATAATAATAATAATAATAATAATAATAATAATAATAATAATAATAATAATAATAATAATAATTTATTATTTATACCCCGCCCATCTGGATGAGTTTCCCCAGCCACTCTGGGCGGCTCCCAATCGGGTTTTTTAATCGAGTTTTAAAAACAAAACCGCTTCTTCGCTGGCACGGGAAGGAGGGTGGAGAATTTGGGGAAAAGAATTTGGGAAATTGTGGCTGCCTCGTTAGGTACAAATGAGGTCTTGGAGGCGATCTCGTGGGGACGGAGCGTGCAAGTAGATTTGTGAAAAGGAGCCAAACTTTCCCAAGGTGTGGGGGGGGGGGAGCCACATAAACAAGGAGGGATGGTCTTTTGAAAAGTCCTATGTACAAGTAAAAAAAAAATGTTTCTGAGACAGAGACGACGCAGACGAACGCGCATGGGATCCATCAGGTGGGCAGACGGCCTACAAAGCAGGGTGGATGAAAATCAACAGGTTTTTTTAAAAAATAAATAAATTCAAAAATGGATTTTCCCCATTTAAATTGGATTTTTAAAAATTTAAATAGCTTTTCATAGCTCTATGGCCCCCACAACCCCTTTGCTACCTCTGAGACCCCTCTACTTTTTTCATAGTTCTGTGGACCCCACTACCCCTTTCCTACCTGTGAGACCCCTCTACCCTTTTCATAGCTCTGAGGACCCCACTACCCCTTTCCTACCTGTGAGACCCCTCTACCCTTTTCATAGCTCTGTGGCCCCTCTGTCCCTATTCTACCCCTGTGACACCTCTACCCTTTTCATAGCTCTGTGGCTCCTCTACCCCTTTCCTGCCTCTGAGACCCCTCTACCCTTTTCATAGCTCTGTGGCTCCTCTACCCCTTTCCTACCCCTGAGACCCCACTACACTTTTCATAGCTCTGTGGCTCCTCTACCCCTTTCCTACCTCTGAGACCCCTCTACCCTTTTCATAGCTCTGTGGCCCCTTTCCTACCTCTGAGACCCCTCTATACTTTTCATAGCTCTGTGGCCCCTCTGTCCCTATTCTACCCCTGTGACCCCTCTACCCTTTTCATAGCTCTGTGGCCCCTTTCCTACCTCTGAGACCCCTCTACACTTTTCATAGCTCTGTAGCCCCTTTCCTACCTCTGAGACGCCTCTACCCTTTTCATAGCTCTGTGGCTTCTTTAGCTACCTCTGAGACGCCTCTACCCTTTTCATAGCTCTGTGGCCCCTTTCCTACCTCTGAGACCCCTCTACCCTTTTCATAGCTCTGTGGCCCCTCTACCCCTAGTCTACCTCTGAGACCCCTCTATACTTTTCATAGCTCTGTGGCCCTTTTCCTACCTCAGACCCCTCTACACTTTTCATAGCTCTGTGGGCACTCTACCCCATTCTACCTCTGAGACCCCTCTACACTTTTCATAGCTCTGTGGCCCCTTTCCTACCTCTGAGACCCCTCTACACTTTTCATAGCTCTGTGGGCACTCTACCCCATTCTACCTCTGAGACCCCTCTACAATTTTCATAGCTCTGTGGTCTCATAGGCGATAAAGCTATGAAAAGCGCAGAGGGGTCTCAGAGGTAGGAACATAGAGAAGCCACAGAGCTATGAAAAGTGTAGAGGTGTCACAGGGGTAGGAAAGGGGCCACAGAGCTATGAAAAGTGCAGAGGGGTCTCAGAGGTAGGAAAATAGAGAAGCCACAGAGCTATGAAAAGTGTAGAGGTGTCACAGGGGTAGGAAAGGGGCCACAGAGCTATGAAAAGGGTAGAGGGGTCTCAGAGGTAGGAAAGGGGCCACAGAGCTATGAAAAGGGTAGAGGGGTCACAGGGGTAGAATAGGGACAGAGGGGCCACAGAGCTATGAAAAGGGTAGAGGCGTCTCAGAGGTAGATAGAGAAGCCACAGAGCTATGAAAAGGGTAGAGGCGTCTCAGAGGTAGGAAAGGGGCTACAGAGCTATGAAAAGGGTAGAGGGGTCACAGGGGTAGGAAAGGGGCCACAGAGCTATGAAAAGGGTAGAGGGGCCTCAGAGGTAGGAAAGGGGCCACAGAGCTATGAAAAGGGTAGAGGGGTCACAGGGGTAGAATAGGGACAGAGGGGCCACAGAGCTATGAAAAGTATAGAGGGGTCTCAGAGGTAGGAAAGGGGTTGTGGGGGGCCACAGAGCTATGAAAAGGGTAGAGGGGTCTCAGAGGTAGGAAAGGGGCCACAGAGCTATGAAAAGGGTAGAGGGGTCTCAGAGGTAGAATGGGGTAGAGTGCCCACAGAGCTATGAAAAGAGTAGAGGGGTCTCAGAGGTAGGAAAGGGGCCACAGAGCTATGAAAAGTATAGAGGGGTCTCAGAGGTAGACTAGGGGTAGAGGGGCCACAGAGCTATGAAAAGTGTAGAGGGGTCTCAGAGGTAGACTAGGGGTAGAGGGGCCACAGAGCTATGAAAAGCGTAGAGGGGTCTCAGGGGTAGACTGGGGTAGAGGGGCCACAGAGCTATGAAAAGCGTAGAGGGGTCTCAGGGGTAGGAAAGGGGCCACAGAGCTATGAAAAGGGTAGAGGGGTCTCAGAGGTAGGAAAGGGGCCACAGAGCTATGAAAAGGGTAGAGGGGCCTCAGATGTAGAAAAGGGGTAGAGGGGCCACAGAGCTATGAAAAGCGTAGAGGGGTCTCAGAGGCATGAAAGGGGTAGAGGAGCCACAGAGTTATGAAAAGGTTAGAGGGGTCTCAGAGATAGGAAAGGGGTAGAGGGGCCACAGAGCTATGAAAAGCATAGAGGGGTCTCATAGGTAGAGGAGCCAAAGAGCTATGAAAAGGGTGGAGGCGTCTCAGAGGCAGGAAAGGGGTAGAGGGGTCTCAGAGGTAGAAAGGGGGCAGAGGGGCCACAGAGCTATGAAAAGGGTAGAGGGGTCTCAGAGGTAGAAAGGGGGCAGAGGGGCCACAGAGCTATGAAAAGGGTAGAGGGGTCTCAGAGGTAGAATAGGGGTAGAGAGGCCACAGAGCTAGGAAAGGGATAGAGGAGTCTCAGAGGTAGTAAAGGGATAGTGGGGGCCACAGAGCTAAGAAAAGTGTAGAGGGGCCACAGAGCTCTACCCCTTTCCTACCTCTGATACCCCCTACCCTTTTCCTACCTCCATCCTCCCTTACAGCCCTTTCCCTTCCCAGAACCCATCACTATTTACCTCCGAAATTGAAATTGCCTCCCCTGTAGCTCAAGACCACCCCCCAAAGCATCATATGTATATCAAAGTCATTGTTGAACTGAAATACAATTAAGAAGAAGTGTATTAACAGTGAAATAATTATTCAGCTCTAACTTAAAGGGATTTTTTTTTATTCACAACAAACTTAACAATGCAAACACCTTGGCATTTGGCAATGACAAAAGATCCTTTAGAAACACAATTTACAAAGACTCATCATCTGGTCTCTAGAAACTTGCTATAACATGAAATAGGTGCGAACATATGAAGCAAACTACTAATAATGATAAATAGCAGAATGTAGGCACCCTATATATAGAAAGGAGCAAACCAGGGATATTTTAGGGAGCAGGCGGGGCCCATGACTTACATCACAGGAGCCGACACAACACAAAACACTATTGCTGGATGTAGGTTTTATTTCATTTCTTATCTTATATTTTGGAAATGTACAGCCAGGTTGTTGTTTTCCTTTAATTTTTTTGGGGGCCCCCAAGAGAGTGGGGCCCGAAGCTAGAGTTTGTTTAGCTTAGACGTAAATCCGACACTGATCACTGCCTGAATATCCTCTCTTTAGCGCTCGCAAAGAACAATTGCAAAGACCTGGATACTCCGTAGCTTATTGCAACTTGTGGGGAGACCTCTGAGACCCCAATTCACCCCATGGACTTTGCTATCTGTCCCCAGGTGACACCCCCCGTTCTCATAGCTTTCAAAGTTTCCCTTTTTTTAAGGGAACTTCCCTTATTCCGAATAGGATTCCTCGCAAGAAAACGTTGACAGCTATGGCCATTCTTGCCTGCGTTGTCCTTGAACCCCAATGATGACCTAGTACAGAAGCGAATTTTCAAATCCATTGCCCCGTCCACTTCCCCCTCTGGTTCCGCCCATTGCTAGTGTGTGGCCCTCGGAAGCTTGCGCAGGTGGAGAAAGCGGCCCTCGGCTGCCAAACAGCCCCCTCGCCTCCCTCTCCGGCAAAACCCTTTCCCACCCCTTCCTTGCCCCCATCCTGAGTGTCTCATAGGGTGTTTTCAGAGCAGCAACAGCAGGGAAACCACCCCAGGCGACTTGAGCGAGCAAGCCCAGCCGCGCGGAGAGCGAGAAAAAGGAAAAGCGAACGCGGCATGGCTTGCTTTTGCTCCTGCAAAAGACCCGTCGGGTCGGGGACACCACAGAGAAGGCCCTACATCCCCGAAGAGACAAACCGCATCTCGACGTTGGCGCCGGGCTCACATCTGCCCACCCGGCGCTTGGCAGCGAAGGGGAAGACTTTGCGGAAAGCCCTCTGGAAACTGGCGCCCATGAAGGCGTAGACGATGGGGTTGAGGGAGGAGCTGGCGTACGACATGCAATGAGCCCAGATTTTCAGCTTGTAGGTGTAATAGTTGCGGCGGAAACCGGCGCCGAAGGCTTGGGCGAGAATCAGAAGCTGCATTGGGCCCCAGCAGATGGCGAAGAGGACGACGATGGCGCCCACCATCCGCGATATCTTGCCCCGCATGGCTTCCGAGCGCTCAGCCAGCTGCCGGACCTGGGAGGAGTCAAGAAGGGGACTTGCAATCAGATCGGCTTGGCCTCTGCAGTCTCGGCTCTGCTGCCCGTGGAGGTCAGTTCTGTGTCTGCCAGCTCCATCTGGTACACAGGATGAGACCCTCCCTGCCCACAGACTGTCTCACCAGAGTGGTGCATGCTCTGGTTATCTCCCGCTTGGACTACTGCCATGCGCTCTCCGTGGGGCTGCCTTTGAAGGTGACCCGGAAACTGCAACTAATCCAGAATGTGGCAGCCAGACTGGGGACTGGGAGCGGCTGCCAGGACCACATAACACCGGTCCTAAAAGATCTACGTTGACTCCCAGACATTTCCAAGCATAATTCAAAGTGTTGGTGCTGACCTTGAAAGCCCTAAATGGCCCAGTAGACCTGAAGAAGCGTCTCCACCCCAGACACCGGGGTCCTCCTCCCAAGGGCCTTCTGGCGGTTCCCTCCCTGCGAGAAGCCAAGTTACACGGAACCAGGCAGAGGGCCTTCTCGGTGGTGGCGCCCGCCTGTGGAACGCCCTCCCATCAGATGTCAAGGAGAGAATGAACTACCAAACTTTTAGAAGACACCTGAATGCAACCCTGTTTAGGGAAATTTTTAATGTTTGATGTTTTGTTGTGTTTTTAATATCCATCTGGTACGCAGGCTGAGACCCTTCCTGCCCGTAGACTGTCTGGCCAGAGTGGTGCATGCTCTGGTTATCTCCTGCTTGGACTACTGCCATGCGCTCTCCGTGGGGCTCCATTTGAAGGTGATCCAGAAACTGCAACTAATCCAGAATGTGGCAGCCAGACTGGGGACTGGGAGTGGAGACCATATTACACCGGTCCTGAAAGACCTACGTTGGCTCCCAGACATTTCCAAGCATAATTCAAAGTGTTGGTGCTGACCTTTCAAGCCCTAAATGGCCCAGTATACCTGAAGGAGCGTCTCCACCCCAGACACTGGGGTCCATCTCCGAGGGCCTTCTGGTGGTTCCCTCCCTGCGGGAAGCAAAGTTACAGGGAACCAGGCACAGGGCTTTCTCGGTGGTGGCGCCCACCCTAAACCAAAGGTTGGCAAGGCTTACCAGGCATGGGCTGGATCACTCCCATAGAGATCCTTCATGGGCTGGGCCGGCGCAGCACAACGCCAGAAATCACGTCTGCGCATGCCCAGATGCTGAAAATCGCACCTGCGACGAAGCGATTTTCGGTTTCTGGGCATGTACAGAAGCGATTTCTGGCACCGCAAACATAAAGATCAGGCTTACTAGCCGCTTTGCTTCTCAACATTCTCTGCTTGGCCTCTGCTATTTTCTCCTACCAATAGAAAACCCACTTAAGGACTCTAGACGCGCTCAGATACCCCATAAGGGAAAAAGGAGCAGTTTTTTTCTTATAACAAAAGCATGCAAAGATGTCCTCTATTTCCTAAATAACTCGTAGGAAAAATCTGCCTAGTCCAGCCTCACGTTTCTCACATTGCATAACCAGATATTACATCTGGAGATTGCAGAAACTACAAGCGAAAGAGTTTTGGAGTCTGAGCTCGCTTACTTTCCTCTTCCCTCCTCATTCCTCTTTCCTTTTGTGCTGTCTGCTTGACCTCTGTTATTTTCACCTACCGATAGGGAACCAACTTAAGGACTCTATAGGGGCTTTTGGATACCCCATAAGGGGAAAGGAGTGGAGTTTTCCCTTATAACATTTTGATAATAAACCTGATTTGCAAGCGGTGGTAGTGGAATAATTTCGACGGCGACTGTAAGATTGTCGTGCGATTGATACCTGGTTCTCGGAGGTCTCCACCGTGGGGCGTCCCATCTGGTACATCATGGCGGTGTAGCAAAGGAGAATGATCAACAAGGGGAGCAGGTAAACCACGAGGAAATTGTATAGGATGAAGGCCCTCTCGTGAGTGGCGGAGGGGAAAGTCTCACTGCAGTAGATCCGGGGACCAAACCAGTAGCCTTCGGTCAGCTGGTTGTAGACCAAAACCGGAGTGGAGACGGCGAAGGAACCTGCGGGCAGAAAGGCCAGGGTCCCAAATTCACCCAGCGGTTCTGAAGTCTCGGACAGAACCGGCTCGGACCCTAGGTCAAGTGGGGCAGCTTCCTCCAGCAAAGGATGTTCTGCTAGAATTTGCGGAGAAGCAAAATGGACTTCCTGGTCCGCTAAGGTGCAATGGGCAATCTATACGGAAGATCGATTGTATACAGCGGCACCTTGGTTCTCAAACGCCTTAGTACTCAACTTGGAACCCAAACACTGCAAACCCGGAAGGAAGTGTTCCGGTTTGCGAACTTTTCCTGGAAGCTGAACGTGCTTCGTTTTGAGTGTCACGCTTCTTTTTTGAGTGTTACAACAAGGTCTGTCTGGTTTTGCTATATACAGTGGTACCTCGGGTTACATGCGCTTCAGGTTACAGACTCTGCTAACCCAGAAATAGTGCTTCAGGTTAAGAACTTTGCTTCAGGATGAGAACAGAAATCGTGCTCTGGTGGCGTGGCAGCAGCAGGAGGCCCCATTAGCTAAAGTGGTGCTTCAGGTTAAGATCAATTTCAGGTTAAGAACAGACCTCCGGAATGAATTAAGTACTTAACCTGAGGTACCACTGTAGTTGTTTTTGTGACTGTATGCAACCCAGTTCAGCTACCGATGGATGGATTGCAAGTGTGACTGCGGTGCATTGTTCATCGCTTTCGTTTTATGGGTCCGTGGTCTCGTTAGATAGCAAAATTCGTGTTAAATTGCTGTTTTAGGGGTTGTTTTTAAAAGTCTGCAACGGATTACAATGGAAACCCGGGTTACAGACGCTTACAGACGCTTCAGGTTACAAACTCCACTAACCCAAAAATAGTCCCTCGGGTTAAGAACTTTGCTTCAGGATGAGAACAGAAATCGTGTGGCGGCAGCTGGAGACCCCATTCGCTAAAGTGGTGCTTCAGGTTAAGAACAGTTTCAGGTTAAGAACGGACCTCCAGAACGAACTCGAGGTACCACTGTAATCCATTCTGGTACCTTGGTTCTCAAATTTAATCCGTTCCAGAATTTTGCCCCGCAGGAGATGGGTGGCGAGGGTGCTGGCCAAAGTTCAGGCCGAGGCGAACGTGCAGGGACTTCCCTTTTGTGGAAACCGAGGGGTCCTCCATGCTATGCCCGCCCCCCTACTCACCGACCCAGATGCTGGCGCTGACTGTGGCCGCCACGAGGGGGGTGCGTTGCTGCAGGGCCCGGAGGGGAAAGACGGTCACGTACCAACGGTCAACACTCATAGCGGTCAAGGTGATGCATGTGGCTTGCACAGAGACCTGTGAAGCCAAAAAGACAGGGTGGGATGCTCATTACAGTGGAACCTTGGTTCCCAAACGCCTCGATTCCCAAAAATCAGAATTGGCTTTGACAGCCCGTCTCCATCAAGGGACCCTTAAGTCCGCTATCAGTCAGAGAAAGATTAGACGGTGCAAGGACGTTGCTTGCCCAGAGCTGCAAAGATGATGATGATGATGATGATGATGATGATGATGATTAATTTATTTATACCCCACCCTCCGCAGCCAAGACCGGGCTCAGGGCAGCTGTTAGATTACCTACGAGGGCAGACTAGCAAATGAAATTATTGGACTATATTTGGGGGGGGGGGGATGAATGAATTCGTATGCACCACAAATAACCCAGAGATGCATTTTAAATAAAAGGGCACATTCTACTAATGTAAAAACATGCTGATTCCCAGACCCTCCGCGGCCCTGATTGAGAAGACGATTGGGCCAGATCCGGCCCCCGGGCCTTAGTTTGCCTATCCATGGTTTAAAGGTTTTTGGGGGGCAGATCGCCCCTGCAAGCAGTCGCAAACTCACCTGTTGGATGTAATTGACAAATTTGCACATAAACTCCCCAAAAATCCAGCCCGGGAGAGGATAAAGGACAGCCGTGAACGGGACACAGCAGATCAGGAAAATGATATCCGTGACGGCCAGGTTTGCTGTTTGGACAAAGGGCACAATTTGGAAAAAGTTTAGAAGAAGAAGAAGAAAAGATAAACTGAAGGGAGCAACTTCCCTGTAAGGAAAGCGTGGAGGTTTTTTATCATTTAAAGGAAAAGCATGAAATTATGTCGAAAGTGACTAGAGGAAATTTTTCCTCCCTTTCAGAAATGGCTAGCTTAACTGGTAGAATAAGGGACGGATCTATACACAGGGGGTGGGGGAAGAAACGCCATAAATAAGTCAGAAATCAAATCGTCATAACAAAAGAAAAAAACCGCTATGGAAAAACCACATAGAATTTTTTATTTACTCTCCTGTGCCCTCTGGTGTTGCATGTTTATAACGCTGGTTTTTTTAAACAAAAAATCTAATGTAGCTGAGTCCTGGAAGAAAGTCTTTAAAGAAGATTTTTTTGGGGGGACGGTGGAACATTTGAAAAAATTATTGTCAGCGACTTGAAACGTTAGCAGGGCGAGAATAAATTTAGGGGCAAAATAATCCACAGAGGGGAAATGGGAAGAGGAAGAATAAGGAATAATTAGAATATGCGGCAGTAAAGGGAAAATGGAAATGAACCATGGAAGGGGGAAGGGAAGTTGATGCTTGGTTTGTTTTCGTTTGAAAATGATTAAATTTTTATATAAGTTTTTCTCCCTTTCTAATAACACCAGGAATCGTGGGCCCTATCCTATAAGTGTGGGATGTGAAACACAAGAGCGGTCAAGTACAACATTCCTAGAGTGATCATGCTTAGACATGGGGAGGGATGTTTCTCCAGCCAGCAGGTAAACTTCCCTTCTGGGCTGGGACAGACTTCCTCTACATGTGACTAGAGGTGGGTGTGGCCTCACCTGTGCAGGTAATGACAAAAGCACAGGGCAGGGCAGCCATCTCTCTCTCTTTCACCACATGCATCAAAGACACAACATCTACTGAGCGAAAGACGCCCTCTTGGCTCCCAGCCCAGAGAGGACAAAGGGACTGTCTTCTTAAAAGATAGATTCCAAGTGTATGTTACTTCATTAAGCTAAGTCTGCCTTCTGGGATCTGATTGTGAACAGAATGTGAGTAAACTCTTTTTAGACTTTTGTAAAAGACTGTGTCGTCTCTTCTGTTTTATGAGGGAATAAGGGGAAATTACAGTGGTGCCTCGCAAGACGAAAAGAATCTGTTCTGCGATTCTCTTCATCTAGCGGTTTTTTCGTCTTGCAAAGCAAGCCCATTGACGGATTAGCGCTATTAGCGGCTTTTAGCGGCTTATCTGCTGATCGGATCAGCTGATAAGCGGCTTAGCGGCTTAGAAAAAGGGGGGAGGGGGGGAAACCCGCAGGAACTCGCAAGACATTGTCTTCTTGCGAAGCAAGCCCATAGGAGATTAGTTTTGCGAAGCACCTCCAAAACGGAAAACTCTTTCGTCTAGCGGGTTTTCCGTCTTGCGAGGCATTCGTCTTGCAGGGCACCACTGTACCAGAATAGTTATCATAGAGGCTTAAGCGAGCCTGAGCAAACGCTGCCGTTGCAAACTTAAAATAAAGGGGAATGTATTACTCTGCTGAAATTGGGGGACTTGTTAACACAAGTTGGATAAGGATATAATCAGACAATATATCCTCTCTCCTGCATCCCTGAACATTCCCACAATAAGAACATCCCAAAAGAGCGTAAGAACTGCCTGGCCCAACTTGGCCAGCACTTTTTCTCCCAGCGGCCGACCAGATGCTTTTTGGAAACCTGCAATCAGGATTTGAACCCAGGACATTACTGCTCCTGACCGTGGATGCAGAGCAGAGTGGTCCTGGCTAGCAGCAAACAGAACAGGCACCAGCTAGTAGCCCTAGCAGCTTTGACCCTCCTTCCCACCCACCCAGATGCCTCCATTATTCTCACCAAACTCACCAATGTAGAAATTGGTCGCCGTCCTCATCTGCTTCTGCTTGGCGAGGACGTAGATCACGAGGGAGTTGCCCGCCAAACCCACCACCATCAGGACGGCGAAGAAGAGGGGCACCAGCCACGCGTCCACCAAGCGCGGCGGGCTCCGGGGCTCCGAGACATTGGCGCACCACAGCCCTGTGGTGCAGACCGAGCTGTTCGGGAACAGGAAGGAATCGTTGAAGTCGGAGACGGAGGAGCCCACTAGCATGGCTCTGCTTTTTGTCGAGAGCAGCCTCTGCCGGCCAGGAGCACCGAATTGGGGCTTGGGACGTCCTTTGGCAAGAGTTTTCAGCACCTCGGAGAACTCAGCAAGCGAGAGAGATGTTGCGCCGCTCCTCAAATGGGGATCTATGAAACTCTGACGGACTCAGGGCTGAGGGACACTGAATTGGGGCTTAGGACGTCCAGTGACAAGAGTTTTCAGCACTTCGGACAGCTCACCAAGCGAGAGAGAAGTTGTGCCGCTCCTCAAATGGGAATCCAGGAAACTCTGGCAGACTCAGGGCTGAGGGACACCGAATTGGGGCTTGGGACGTCCAGTGGCATGAGTTTTCAGCACCGCAGACAGCTCACCAAGTGAGAGAGATGTTGCGCCGCTCCTCAAATAGGGATCTAGGAAACTCTCGCAGACTCAGGGGCTGAGGGACACGTTGGGGATCTTGTCCTGGCTTGGCGTCATCCTAAGAGGAGCCAATCCTGTGACAGTTACGACTCTCTCCTCCCCTGAAGTCTCAGAAGGAGACCTGCGTCTCTCTTACTCCAGAGTCCTTCTTGCACATTATTTGCAGTGTCCTCTGCTTCTCAGGTTCCTTGCAGAATGCAGCGTGCTCTCCTGAAACTCACTGAGGACCAGGAACACACCAGGGACCAGTTCTCGGGCACAAAGGTGGCATCCATCAGCAACACATGCCATCAAACGGGCACGCTCCTTTCAGAGTAGAGGGCTCTTATTCCGACGCAGAGGAAATCTTGGGACGCAGGAATGGTGCTCCCATCTGAATGGGTTGCCGGCCCAACCATCCAGCCACCTGGGACCACCGCGCAGCTCCGAAAGGACCCAGGCGTCCTGCGAGTTGGAAAAAGCCAGGAGGAAAGAAGGGCTGATCGGTTTTAAGTGGCAGAGCGATTGCTCCCCTCCTGCTCTTTGCAAAAGCAGAATTTCTCCTCTCGGGTCTCCAAGCAGGGGATTGGCTGATTGTTCTATATTTTTTCCTCTCTCTTTCTTCACCTGGGGAGGGGGAGATCTTGCTACCAGGCAACCCCCTGGGAGAGGACTCGATTGGTGGGCTAATTCAGCAGGCATGGAAGGCATGAAATTATTATGCCACGTGCAGATAGAGAGAAAGAGATGGAAGGCACATTTCATTTTGCTCTTCGTTCCGGCTTTGCAGACAAAGCGCACCAGATTCAGGAAAATCCACGTGCCGATTTTCCCCCCCAGAGTAAACTCTATTTATTTATAGATAATTTTTATTAATTTAACATATAAATTATAGTACAAACCACAAAATTTCGCCACCTATACAATCTTTTTTTGGGACTTCCATCAGCACCTCTGATGATCCACCGTTTTAACCACTTCTTATGCATGTCTTAACTTCATATTGCCTTTAATTATCATAGGTAATCATCCTCCCCTATATCTATTTTTGCAATCGTTCCAATAATTCTCCTCACAAAACTCCTTGCAAACCTACAAACGTGTTCTGATCATCACAATTACTTTTCAAATAGTCTGTAAATTTACGCCAGTCTTCTGAGAATCTCTGGTCCCGCAGATTTCGAATCCTTCCTGTTAGTTTATCTAATTCTGCAGAGTCCATTAATTTCATCCTCCATTCTTCTTTCGTCGGTAATTCTTCTTGCTTCCATTTTTGTGCCAATAATATTCTTGCTGCTGTTGTTGCGTACAAAAACAACTTACATTCTCTTCTGTTTATATCACTTTTAATTCCACGTGCCGATTAATGACTTTTTGCCCAAGTTTGAAAGCAAGCCCAAATTCGCGAAAATGAAGCCCCGCACGTTCTCTGTTTTCGACGTAAACGGGCAAATCCCTCTTGGCGTTTAGATTCAAAGCCAGATGGGAAAAGCTCTCTCTGCGGCAGTCAAGTTTCATTCAAGTTCGCTGCCATAGAAGCAGAAAGCACATCTGCGAAAAACGCAGGAAGAAATGGCGTCGGCCCAAGACAGGGGCAAACCCAAGGTCTCAAACAGAAGAAGATTTAAACTATTTGTTTAGTTTTGAGCAGCTCTTAATATTTAGCACGGTTGTGATTCCGAAAGGCCTTCCTTGATATGTGTAGCTGAATGCAAAGGAAGCTAATAACCTCATCTGCACAATGTATTTACAATCAGAGTTATGCCCAGGGCCAGATTTTTGTTTGATGCGGCCCTCAGCTCCTGAAGGTAATGGGGCCCTTTATATGTCCAGCTGTCCTTTGTCCACAACAAATGGTCGCTGTTTTTTGTGTTGAATATATGCTATATGGTCATTTATGGACCTCATAGGTATCTCAAGCCATTATGGATCATTTCCCAATATTCATTTACCCCTTTCCGTCTCATCTCTTGCCCTTGTCTGTGTTCACAGCGGGAAATATTCATGAAATATTCTTTCCACAAGGGCCAACACTGATGCCGAAATCCAGCATCGTATGATCTCTGCGAGTGTGGCTTTCTCCTGATTGAAGCACAGAGTTTTTGAGGACCGGGACATTCCCAGGGAAACCAAAATGCTTGTTTACAAAGCTATTGTACTACCAACCTTACTCTATGCTTGTGAAACTTGGACCACTTATAAATGCCACCTCCAACTCCTCAGAAGATTCCATCAACGGCGTCTCCAAAACATTTTACTCATCACTTGGGTAGACAGGTGAACTAATGCCAGTGTACTGGAAGAAGCAAAGATCACCAGTGTCGAAGCGACAATTCTTCAACATCAACTTCGTTGGACTGGTCATGTTGTACGGATGCCTGATTATCGCCTTCCAAAGCGACTCCTCTATTCCGAACTTCAAAACGGAAAGTGTAATGTTGGTGGTCAACAAAAGAGGTTCAAAGACTCTCACAAGGCAAATCTTTAAAAATGTAGTATAAACACCAACAACTGGGAAACACTGGCCTGCGAGCGCTCCAGTTGGAGAACAGCCTTGACCAAAGGTGTTGTGGGCTTTGAAGACGCTCGAACTCAGGACAAGAGGGAGAAACGTGCTAAGAGGAAGGCATGCTTGGCAAACCCTCGCCATGATCAACTCCCACCCAGAAACCAATGTCCCCACTGTGGAAGGACGTGGGGATCCAGAATTGGCCTCCACAGTCACTTATGGACTCACTGTTAAAACACGTGTTTATGGAAGTCAATTTTACTCGGCTATGAGGGGTCGCCAAAGGATAAAGCACTGAATCATTCTCAGCCAACGCAGCTTTCTGCCTAAACACCGTGAAGTGTTTGCTGCTTCCAGGTGCTTGAAAAACGCTTCAACTTTTGTCTCGGGTGCACACTGACCCGAAGGGAAGAGAGGGCATGCGAGACCAGCACTTACGCAGAGCGCTAAGTGGCAAAACACAGCCAGAATTGACTCTCTCCCTCGCTCCCAAAGTGGTTGAAAATTGGAGCATCATCGCGTGAAGGTCTTTGTTCCGAGAAAACGAAAACACCGGATAATTTATTTCGCCGCTGCCAGGAAAAAAGCTTAGCATCTGTGCTCCAAAGGTGCCAATTTTAGTACGTATCTCTGTTTTCCATTCCTCGCCCCCCCCCAACTTTAAATCTCCACGTTTGCACGAAGACGTCCTCGTGAAAACTCGGGAACGTTAGGCCTGTGGCCTCTCTTAGCTTTTAAAGCAGAGGTTGGAAGGGGGGCTTAGCTGAATTCCCCACATTACAAGACAAAAGACAATCTTCACTCGCAAATTTCTGTTGCAGATTGCCTCTTACCAGTGTTTTTCTGGCGGTCTTTGGCTAAGCGCCTCGGCAATTTCTAAAGCATGGGTAGGCAAACTAAGGCCCGGGGGCCGGATCTGGTCCAGTCGCCTTCTCAATCCGGCCCGCGGACGGCCCAGGAATCTGCATGTTTTTACATGAGTAGAATGTGTCCTTTTATTTAAAATGCATCTCTGGGTTATTTGTGGGGCATAGGAATTCGTTCATTTTTCCTCCCAAAACATAGTCCAGCCCCCCACAAGGTCTGAGGGACAGTGGACCGGCCCCCTGCTGAAAAAGTCTGCTGACCCCTGTAATCTAAAGTCTTTCTCGCACACAGCTTTGCATTGGGGAATCCAGCAAATGGAAAAACAAGAGAGATGGAAAAGTTAGAGGAAGAGAATGTACCTTTTATAATATGCGCTCTCCGTAGGGCTGCCTTTGAAGGTGACCCGGAAACTGCAATTAACCCAGAATGTGGCAGCCAGACTGGGGACTGGGAGCGGCCGCCGAGATCATATAACACCGGTCCTGAAAGACCTACATTGGCTCCCAGTCTGTTTCTGAGCACACTTTGAATTAAGTGTTGGTGCTGACCTTGAAAGCCCTAAACGGCCCATTAGACCTGAAAGTGCGTCTCCACCCTGGACACCAGGGTCCATCTCCTGAGGGCCTTCTGGCGGTTCCCTCCCTGCGAGAAGCGAGGTTACAGGGCCTTCTTGGTGGTGGCGCCCTCCCACCAGATGTCAAGGAAATAAACAATCTGACTATATAGTAATCGATGGACCTAATAGGTATCTCAAGCCTTTGCCCATAACAAAATATGTAGTGTACCCAAGTCATTGTTCAACCGAAATACAATTAAGAAGTATTTTAATAGGTAAAGGGACCCCTGACCATTAGGTCCAGTCGTGGCCGACTCTGGGGTTGCGCCGCTCATCTCGCTTTACTGGCCAACGGAGCCGGCGTACAGCTTCCGGGTCATGTGGCCAGCATGACCAAGCGGCCTCTGGCGAACCAGAGCAGCGCACGGAAACACCGTTTACCTTCCCGCCGGAGTGGTACCTTTTTATCTACTTGCACTTTGACGTTCTTTCGAACTGCTAGGTTGGCAGGAGCAGGGATTGAGCAATGGGAGCTCACCCCGTCATGGGGATTTGAACCTCCGACCTTCTGATCGGCAAGTCCTAGGCTCTGTGGTTTAACCCACAGTGAAATACAATTAAGAAGAAGTATATTCATAGTGAAATAATTATTACGCTCCAACTTAAAATTTGCACGGGCCCAATTCTCCAATCTGTTAAGGTCATCTCAAATCTCATTTCTGCCTTCTGCGGCATTTGTTCCCCATCCCAGTTTGGCGTCATCTGCAAACTGGGAGGCATCGTTGATGGCTGAGTGGGGTCGGAGTCCTTCGCAGCGGAAGGGCCGCACGCCTTTGTTCCCAACTTCCAGAGGGCCGGTAAACCAAGTTTGATTTCACCTCCTCCTCCTGAGATAGCTACACTCACCCTTTCTGCCTCCCAACTCTCACCGTTCTCAGGCTCCTGGAAATCAGCAGCGACGAAAATGCAGAAATCCACCACCTCACCTGTTGGATTTCTGTCTGCGGCTTGGAAATACAAGCCATTCTCCCTGCCCACCTCCCCAACGAGTCCCCTTTCTGCATTTAAGAAAAGCAATACTGCAACACCGCTCTTAAAAGCACGATTTTTAATTATTATTATTTACACGAAAAACATCTTACGCGGAACGACGTTTTGTTGTTCTGGAAAATGCAAAGTTGGTTTGTACATTCGGCAGAAGGAAGTTCTCTGCGCCATTGTAGTGCAAGGAAAGTGTGTATTGGGGGGGCGTGTTTCGTGTTCAAATGCCCCCCCAAAAAATTCTTCTTGCACGTGGAAAATTAGAAAGGTTGGGCAGTGGTTTCCTTGGCAGATTAGATTTCTGCAGGAAGGGAGTTTTCCCCCAAATAGGGGGAGCTTGCAAACTTGCAAACAAACCCCCTAAGTATATTTCAGGGGGAAATGTGTTTCCTCTTAGGGCCAAGTTAACCCCACGAATTTGGCTGCCTTCCCACAAAATCCCACTGTTTTGACACCATCGTGGCAACACAAGAGGAAGAAGAGATCCTTTCCCAAAAAAACCCCCAGAAATTGTGGCATTGTCTCGGAAAAAGTCTGAAAAATCACAATAAGTGCAACAACTCTCAATAAGAACATTTGCAAAGGGACATTGCGGATCATCATAAAACCACACACACACTCACACAAAAACTCAACTTTGGTATATTTTTCTGAGCATGCAACAATCGAAATAAAAATCCACATGTGATCAGTAGCCGGAGGAAAAGGACAATAATTTAACTGATTTATAAGACCCTCTATTTCCCGATGATTCCTAGTTGGAAGGGCCCCTCAAAGGTCATCCCGGCTAACCCCGTGCAATGCAGAAATCTCAGCTCCTATCTTTTATTGATCACCACTGGTTGAAGCCAAGGCTCCCCAAGGTCAGAAATCGATCCCCTGTACAGATCGGAATTCAAACTAGCATGTGAAGGGCAGACCAGTATATCAGACAGAGATGCAGCAGGAAGCCTCATCCAGGTTTGTCCTTTTTAAAGGATCCAATCGCATCCGATGCAAAGAGCCTTTGACAAAGATGCTTCAGGGCTGTCATCCTGGGAGGAGGTTCCCTGTCGCCCCCCTGCCTGTATTATTATTTTATTAAAAATTTATTCAATTAATGATGACCTTCGGGGCTGATATCCTGGGAGGTTCCCTGTCGCCCCCCTGCCTGAATTATTTTTATTTTATTAATTTATTCAATTAATTATGACTTGATATGCCAGGAGGAGATTCCGTGTTGCCCCTCTGCCTGTATTATTTTTTATTTTATTAATTTATTCAATTAATAGTGACCCTCTGGCCTGATATCCTGGGAGGAGGTTCCCTGTCGCCCCCCTGCCTGAATTATTATTTTTTATTTTATTAATTTATTCAATTAATGGTGACCCTCGTGGTCCCTTCCAACTCTACAATTCTACGATTCTAACTATCGAAAGACCACAGGTTTCCCTGCCCTGCCCTACGGAGGGAAAGGAATCCGTTCCCGAGGAGCAGGCTCGGCTAAATTCCTTTTTGAGGTCTAGTAACTTGCGTAGACTTCTTTGGAACCGGCGGTGATGCACGTTTCAATTTAATTTAATATTTTAAAAAACTCACTTTATGGCACGACAGAGCAAATTGGGGGGAAACCAAACGAATGAACCAGTTGCAAAGAAGATGGGATAATTAATTATTATTATTATTGCCGGGGTCATTTCATCAGTAGATAGCAATTTGGGGGGAAACCGAAAACAAAATCCGAATCCATTGGCCATAAAACGTACGGATACACACCTATTATCTTTAAAAATACACTATATTACATTTTACAAAATGCAGGCTGGCTTCTGACAACTTGGGAGGTGGTTGGCAAAATAAAGGGGGAACCTGCAATTGTCATTCATACGTTTAGAAAATGAGGCAGTTCGGCTGAGAACGGATGGCTGCTGTGTTTTTTTTTGGGGGGGGGTGGTTTCGCTACAGACACAATACGACCCGACCCCCAAAATTCAGAGAAATTCAGATTATGAATCGAAGCACCATTAAGGCCAGTTAGAACACTTTTTCCTCCTGAAGGTGTTTGCAGGAGGGACCCCAATTTCCAAGAGGCGTTGTGTCCCCGCCATCCCATAATAAAAGAGCGTTGAGACAGACACTAACGAAGCCCATAGAAACTAAGAGAGAGAACCTCCAGTCCCAAGAGCAGTCTACCTCTGCCCAGAAGCCGGATCGGATTGGCGGCCGTTTCCTGGCACGACCCCCCCCCCCCCCGCGAGGCGGACCCGATCCTCTGCCGAACTTGAAAAAAAGGGTCTTGCGCACACACACCCCAAAAAAATTTATTCAGAATTCAAGGCGCTTGTGGGAAAACCCAAATTTTGCCGCTTTAAAATCGAGCCGAGCCGAAGCTGAAGCCAGCCGTTATAACGCCAGCTCTCTAACATTTGCTTTTCAAAAACCAGGGATATATATATAAATAGATAATTGTCTCCAGGAGGTCAGAACGGCGACTGCAAAAACAACCGATAGGAGAGCCGTGGTAGTTCTTTCCAGAAAGCTTGCAGGGGAGAGGAAAGCTTTTCCCGAAAAAGCAAAAAGCAAAGGATTTCCCTTTTTTCGCACTGCAAAAACGCAAAAATAAAAAAACACGACTGTGTCAAATTGGGTTGGAGAAATCGCCCCTTTACAAATTCTCCAACTCTGAGATGCGATGCTTTTATTTCCAGGGGGGAAAAGGAGCTGTAGCCCATTTGCACTGAGCCATTTATAAATCCCAGTTTTTTCAAAAAAGGAGGGACCTATTAAAAATATACGCATTTTTATAAATTGCCTGCAGACTAAATTACGGGCAGCATTTTAAAATCAAAGGATTGTTTTAAAAATCAAGCGGCCTGGGCCAACTGAGTCGAACGACGCAACACAACCCTACTTTTGGGGTGTGCGGCCTTAAAAAAGGGACGAGTTTTCACCCAGCCCCCCAAAAAACTTTGTGGTCTCCCTCTCCCACCAGCCCCAAGCAGCTTCGTTCACTACGAACCCCAAAATCCAGGACCCCCCCTCAAAACTGGTGCCAAAGTTTTGCGGTCCTTTTTTCGCGGTGAAGAAACACCCTGTGTTTTGCGGCACCCCAAAAAAACATAGCAATAGATAGACCCTCAAACCCGGGGGTCACCCCCCCTAAAACCCCAATGAGTTTAAGGGTCTATGGCTCCGTTTTTGGGGCGCTGCAAAACGCGGGGTGTTTTCGCTGCGAAACGTTTGCCCGGCTATGATTGGGAGCGAATCAGATGATATTGGGTTTGGGGGTGACACCCCCCTCCCCGGTTTGTGGGTCTATGGCTGTCTGTGGGGTGCGGGGAAAAGGGGGGTTCTCTGCAAAAAAACCCACAAAAACCGACTGCAAAACTTTTACACCAGTTTCGAGGGGGTTCCAGTTTTTGGGGTTCGCCGTGAACGAAGCTCAGCATGGTTTGGGGGTGATGGAGGTGATGGGGCTCCCACATCCAGGACTTCCCAGGCAGAATTGGGGCCTCCAAAATGGACCAGAGGGCTACTACTCCGAGGGAGGGGCCGGTAACAAAAGCATCGTCTGGCCTGCATCTTTTGGGTACCCGAGATGGGAGGCGGTTGCTAGGCAACCACAGACAACACCTTCCGCCAGCATCTCTGGTGAGAGACGCCCTCCCCGCCAAAACTCATTTGCCTTTAAATACTTTTTAAAAAAGCCAATGGAAGCAGAAATTTCGAAAGGGGGGGGGGACGGGTCGGACCCCTGGAAGACGACCCGGAACCTCCATCAGCTCATTTGCTCCAGGTAAGTCGAAAGAAGCGGATCCGGAGGCAGGAAGATGGTGTGCTTGTTGCTAACTTTCATCTGGCGTTTTCCTTCGTAGTCAGAACCTAAGACGGACGATATAATAATAATAATAATAATAACAACAACAACAACAACAACAACAACAACAACAACAACAACAACAACAAACTTAGTTGGTCTCTAAGGTGCTACTGGAAGGAATTTTTTGTTTGCTTGTTTGGTAGTAATAATGATAAGGATAATAATTTTGGCTTATTTAAACACCTTGAAAAACAGGTGTTCTTTTCCAAAAGGAAGCAAGCAAATACAGTTGTACCTTGGTTCCCAAATGCCGCAAACCCAGAAGTGAGTGTTCTGGTTTCCGAATGTTTTTCGGAAGCCGGACGTCCGACGCGGCTGTCGGCTATTGTTTCCGGGGCGCCTGCGCCAATCAGAAGCCGCGCCTCCGTTTCCAAACATTTCGGAAGTCAAACAGACATCTGGAACGGATTAAGTTTGGCGCTTTTGTTTTTGCTATTTATTTTGCGTTTTTGTTTTTCAGGCTTTTTCGGGGTCATTTGCTTTTGTGACTGTGTGGAACCCAGTTCAGCTACTGATGGATGGACTGTGTGACTGCGGAAATGGATAAAAGCCCTCCACCCAAACAATGACCATCATCAGTGCAGGTAAGAAATTTTTTTTATTATTATTATTATCATCTACAATACTGCCTTATTTATTTTATAGTACAGCACATTGATTCTTGCTTTCGTTTTATGGATCAATGGTCTCATTAGATGGCAAAATCCATGTTAAATCGCTGTTCTAGGGGCTGTTTTTACAAGTCTGGGACAGATTAATCCGTTTTGCATTCCTTTCTATGGGAAAGCGCTGCCTTGGTTTTGGAACGCTTTGGTTTCGGAATGGACTTCCGGAACGGATTACCGTATTTTTCGCTCTATAACACGCATCTGACCATAACACGCATGTAGTTTTTAGAGGAGGAAAACGAGGAAAAAATATTCTAAATGAAACAGTGGATGTATGATTTTTATGGTTCATGCTGTGGCCACAGACATGTGATCTGACAGTGAGTTTGGGGTAGCCCAATGCAAAAATCCTGAGGATCCATGTGGATCCGTGCTTTGTAACCACGTTTTAAGTGGGGAGGGAAGGAAAAGAACTCAAGGGACAAGGAGCTTTTCCGCGGGGAGGAGGGAGGGAAAGAGCACTGTTGCTTTAAAGGTATACTTAAGGTATTTGCCCTGTGCCTCGTTTTTTTTTTTTTCCATTTAACAGTTTGCAGCCTTTTCCTTCCGCTCCTTGTTTTGAGGCGGAATAGATTTGAGCAAGTGAGGAGGACTTGGAATCCAGGGGATTCGCCATAGAATGGAGCACAAAAAAGCGGTAGGGGCACTAGGACCCAGACATTGCTCAAATCTATCCTGCCTGAAAACAAGCTGCTCCATCCCAGCCGATCAGCTGAGACGCGGGGGATTTGCGAAGTTTTCCCCTCTCCCTCATGCCCTCCCCAGCCCTTTTTTTTACTTCCTGGTTTTCACTGCGTGGCTCAGAGCTCGAGGTTGGTTTTATTTTGCTGCTGGTTGCTTAAATTTTATCTTTCCTGCCGTCTCTCTGCAGCCTCATTGCTCTGTTTAGAGAGCGCGCAGACCTTTGCTAGCGTCTCTCCCTCCTCCCGTGTAAGCGGCTGCTGCCGGCTTTGCTGCTATGGCTCTCCTTCCCTCCCTCCTTCCTGGCTCCAGGTCGCTTTAAAGAAAGCAAAGTGAGAGCCTCGTAGAGCGTGTAAGTGGCTCCCGCTTTGCCTGACTGACGGCAGCCATGGCTCTGATCCGTGCATTCGCTCCTTAACACGCACAGGCATTTCCCCTTACTTTCTCGGAGCAAAAAAGTGCGTGTTTTGGAGCGAAATTTACGGTAAGTTTGAGAACCAAGGGACCACTGTAGAATGAAAACCTTAGGAGATTTTTTGGGGGGAGCCGGGAGTTGGGTGGGGGCAGAAGGGCTTTTTAAATAAAAAAAGTTATTTTCCACTTATCACTCAGCCACGGAGGCCGGAACGGGAGGCAAAGGCGGATCCGAAGGGACTCGCCCTTCCTGCAAGGGAGAGATAGCCCCGTTCGACATGGGCAAGCAAGTTTCCTCCCAAAATAAATACGAAATAATATCAGAAAGGAGCCCTTACTGGCAGAAGCGAGGTCCATGTATTGGCAGACGGCGTGAAGAAGAAGCCTTTCGAAGCTGTAAGAAGAGAGATCGACAAAACACGTTTTTATCCCTTTCTGCAAGTTCTTTCCTTCGGTTCAGTTCACAATTCTGGTTCCCAATTCTTTCCTTATTTTCCCAATTCTTTCCTTAGGTTCCAATTCCTAATTCTGCTTCA
Organism: Podarcis bocagei; assembly: GCF_964188305.1. Taxonomy (NCBI): domain Eukaryota; kingdom Metazoa; phylum Chordata; class Lepidosauria; order Squamata; family Lacertidae; genus Podarcis; species Podarcis bocagei. The sequence goes on along the minus strand of NC_138144.1, from coordinate 857,916 downwards.
CTTTTCCTTCCTTAGGTTCCCAATTCTTCCCTTACGTTCAATTCCCGTTACATCTATTGATCGATTCCCTTTACAAAACAATATTATATATACCTTCGCGGAACGGAAGAATTTGCAGCATCACCCCCCCTGCCTGTTTTAAATCATTACTTATTTCTATATTGATTTCTCTTCCTTATCATCTTGCGTTGGGCAACTTCCCCCTCCCTCCAGAAAATTAACTTCCTACTCTCCATCCAATATAATAATAATAATAATAATAATTTTTTATTTATACCCCGCCTTTCCCGGTTCAGAAAACCGGGCTCACAACAAATTTAAAACACTTAATTGTGATACAAGAAAAAAACAGCATAAAATACAGTATAAAATGTGAATAACAATAAATTCAGAATTCAAAAATCAATATAGGGGGAAAACCCATTCAATAAACAATAGCTGGCTGGCTAAATTAGTCCTATTTGGGCCAGCGAGGAGACCAGGGGAGAATTAGCTGTGGGATCCCAGAGCAGGGGATCTTCATAAAAAGGGAAGGAAGGGGAATAAAAGATCAGGCTAAATTCAGATTGAAAGCCAGGAAATTAATAATAATAATAATAATAATAATAATAATAATAATAATAATAATAATAATAATAAATTTTATTTATATCCCGCCTCCCCAGCCGAAACCAGGCTCAGGGCAGCTAACAACAATTAAATAATACAACAGGAAATTATTAATAGGAAATAATTAATAGGAAATTAACTTCCTATTTTCCATCCTTTATAGATCCTTTACTCTGGATACGTCCGGTTCCCATTTCCCAACAGCTGTTGGCTTTATCAGTACGAAAAAACCCAAAAAAACCACGTTGTGCATCGCCTTCTGTACTACAATTCCCATCCGGCCGCGGCGCCTGGTGCGAGAACCGTTTGGTCACCTGTTGTCCATCATTGCCGTGTAGACGGAACGAGGGCTGGTCGAGAAAAAGGCCAACAGCTCATCTTCGAAGCACTCCAGGGTCCCCTGCGGGGGGAAATAGAAGCCGCGGCAAATAACAACAAAGCAATTTTATTATTTGTACCCCACGCCCCGGCAAAGCTGCAACAGCAAAGGTTCCCAGGCGCTAGTTTCTTCCTCGGCCCCGCGTTCGAAACCTACCATGGGGATACGGCTCCGCTTCAGTGTGGTTCTCAGGCGCCGGCTGATGCGCTGGAAACACTCTTGCGGGGTGTAAGTGGCGTGTTCTGCAACGGAAACAGGAGGAAAACAGGTTTGCGGTTTCTGCATTGCGCGGGGTTGAGATGGATGACCCTGCGGTGTCCCTTCCAGCTCTGAACTTTGGCGGTTCTAAGGGGAAGGCCAGGGGCCAGGGGCTTCTACCTTGTTTAGCTTTTATGTAAGTTTGGCACTGCCAGGAAGGGCAGGGAGTCTCCCCCCCCCCAGCTGTTGCTCCTGAACAGGGAGCGTTTGAGGGTAGACTGCTCTTGCATATGGAGGTTCGGCTGAAAGCAGAAATCTCTCTAACTCCCTTCAAGAGCAAAGATGTTCTGGAAACGTGGGCTGGGAAGACAGATGCCCACTTGATAGGAAGGAAGGAAGGAAGGAAGGAAGGAAGGAAGGAAGGAAGGAAGGAAGGAAGGGAGAGAGAGAGAGGGAGAGAGAGAGAGAGAGAGAAGGAAGGAAGGAAGGAAGGAAGGAAGGACAAACAGAGAGAGAAGGAAGGAAGGAAGGACAAACAGAGAGAAGGAGAGAGAAAGAGAAAGAGAGAGAAGGAAGGAAGGAAGGAAGGAAGGGAAGAGAGAGGGAAGGAAGGAAGGAAGGAAGGAAGGAAGGAAGGAAGGAAGGGAGAGAGAGAGAGAGAAGGAAGGAAGGGAGAGAGAGAGAAGGAAGAAAGGAAGGAAGGAAGGAAGGAAGGAAGGAAGGAAGGAAGGAAGGGAGAGAGAGAAGGAAGGAAGGAAGGAAGGAAGGGAGAGAGAGAGAAGGAAGAAAGGAAGGAAGGAAGGAAGGAAGGAAAAAGAAACTGAGAGAGAAGGAAAGAAGGAAGGAAGGAAGGAAGGAAGGAAGGAGAGAGAAAGAGAAGGAAGGAAGGAAGGAAGGAAGGAAGGAAGGAAGGAAGGAAGGAAGAAGAAACTGAGAGAGAAAGAAAGAAGGAAGGAAGGAAGGAAAAAGAAACTGAGAAGGAATGAAGGAAGGAAGGGAGAGAGAGGGGGGGAGGGTTTTTTTGCACCAGAAATGCAAACCAACCCTGCAAGGCAGACCAGGCCAAACCCTCCATACCTTTCCACTTGACATCTGCTTTTTCGGCCATCCTGCTCTTCTGTTTCTTCGCTGCCTCCTCTTCCAGGTACAAGAGGACCCGCTCTTGTTCCTCGCCGGAGCGGTTCATGAAGTCGTTCCAAATCTTAGCCGAGAGAGACACACACACAAAAACGAGAGAATCCCATTAACGCACAACCCTCTCTGCCCATCCTGAGTCAAAAAACCAGGAAAGAGCTGCGTTTCGCAGGGCCGTTAATTTTATTTTATATTCCCATCAGAAGATCAATCCACTTTCGAGTTGATTAAGTGGGCGGAAAGCCAGAGAACCCAAAGTGTGGTTTGTGCAGGTTCCGAGTGGAACTTAAGACTCAGGGTTGTGGTTATTATCCTGCGTATGCATAAAAATCCATTATTATTATTATTTAATTTAAATAATATTTAATTTTTTTAAAATGCTTTTGGAGGAAAAATCTTTCTAAACGTAGTTTTCTATTTAAGTTATAGTCCATCAGGAAATAAGGATTTAAGTTTTTCGTTTGTGCTAAAACTCATTCTAAGTTGCTTGTGTTTTTTTTAAATGCTTTTAATAAACACGGATACATATGCTGCAATGTTATTGTTTTTTATTTAAACTGGGATTTTGGAACGGACTTCCGGAACGGACTAAGTCTGAGAACCAAGGCACCACTGTTTTTAAAATAGGGTTTATGTATTTATTTTGAAATGGGGTTTATGTATTTATTTAGGTTGGCCGAGTTAAGAGGAACAAGATGCAAACTGCACACCAGGAAGAACTTTCTGAAAGTAAGAATTGTTCGATTGTGGGTGATTTTTAAGTAGGGGTTGCAATTCTATGATTTAAGTCTGCTCAGCAATAGCTCCCGGTAAGGTAACTCGAAATAATTTTTTATTTAAAAAGACACGAGCAATAAAAACAGCTCACACGATTTGATACATAAGGCGAAACAATTAAAAGATTGCTTTTGTATGCAAAAACGTTTTGAGGTTTTGCAGAAACAAGCTGCAATATGTAAAAAAAAAAAGGTCTTAAATCTGATACATGCTATTAAAACAACAACGATGCCTCCTTTATCTCGCACCATCACTCCCAACTGGAACCTGAGTTCGAAAGACAAATTCCGGACCCGGGTACGGGAAAAAGGCTCCGGAATTCAGAACGCAGACTCGTTCAGATCCCAATTCCTGCATAGGGCTGAAAACGACAAGCACGGGCGGCTTCAAAGTCTGCAAAGCTTTCAGAATTAAAAACGTGCAAAAGCGGCTCTCTTTCCATCTGGCAGCTCAGGTCCGGCAAAGTTCCTTTCCCGTCGCAGCTGAGGTCTTGCAAAACGATTTGCTTTAACCTCGCAGCCAATTTGACCGAATGAATCAAAGCCGAATTGGGGCGAGATGCGATTCCCAGCTAGGAAATGCAAATTTGAAACGTTGCCGAATCGTTGATTTGTTTGAATACAGAAAAGATGCAATTTGCATAATAATAATAATAATAATAATAATAATAATAATAATAATAATAATTTATTATTTATACCCCGCCCATCTGGGCGGCTTCCAAAAAAATATTAAAATACTGTGATACATAAACATTAAAAGCTTCCCTAAACAGGGCTGCCTTCAGATGTCTTCTAAAAGTCAGATAGTTGTTTATTTCCTTGACATCTGAGGGGAGGGCGTTCCACAGGGAGGGCGCCACCACCAAGAAGGCCCTCTGCCTGGTTTCCTGTAACTTGGCTTTTCGTAGTGAGGGAACCGCCAGAAGGCCCTCGGGAGATGGACCCAGGTGTCCGGGCTGGACGATGGGGGTGGAGACGCTCGTTCAGGGATACAGGGTCATTTAGGGCTTGAAAGGTCAGCACCAACACTTTGAATTGTGCTCGGAAACATACTGGGAGCCAATGTAGGTCTTTCAGGACCGGTGTTATGCGGTCTCAGCAGCCGCTCCCAGTCACCAGTCTAGCTGCCGCATTCTGGATTAGTTGTAGTTTCCGGGTCACCTTCAAAGGCAGCCCCACGTAGAGCGCATGGCAGTAGTCCAGGCGGGAGATAACCAGAGCATGCACCACTCTGGCCAGACAGTCTGTGGGCAGGGAGGGTCTCATCCTGCGCACCAGATGGAGCTGCCCTGGACACAGATTTGACCTGCGCCTCCATGGACAGCTGTGAGTCCAGAATGACTCCCAGGCTGCGCTCCTGGTCCTTCGGGGGCACAGTCACCCCATTCAGGACCAGGGAGTCCCCCACACCCGCCCGCCCCCTGTCCCCCAAAAACAGTCCTTCTGTCTTGAGCTGAGCTGTGCCTCTCAAGGAAGAGAGCTGGAATTTAACGAAAAGAGACCACAACGCGTACCTTGACGTACGTCTCGTTGTTGCAGGCTTCGGTGAAGATGCTCGGATTGGCCGGGTGCACGATTTCCCCGTCTTCCCCTGTGCATTCGTCTTGCTCCAGGAGAGTCATCAGATAACGTGCTGGAGGGGGAAAACAGAATTCACGATACACCTCCGCAGGTTAGCAATGGGTCCAAGCAACCGTAGAAAGCCGAAATCTGCATATATTGCTCCTCCCACTTTTGCAGCTGGCCCCGCCTCCACTGGCCGGTGCCCCGCCCCCAGAACAGAATTCGGCCCCCTGGCCGGAAAATGCTTCCCCTATCATTATGCACTGGGACGCGGGTGGCGCTGTGGGTTAAACCACAGAGCCTAGGACTTGCCGATCAGAAGGTCGGCGGTTCGAATCCCCGCAATGACAGGGTGAGCTCCTGTTGCTCTGTCCCTGCTCCTGCCAACCTAGCAGTTCGAAAGCACCTCAAAGCGCAAGTAGATAAATAGGTACCACTCTGGCGGGAAGGTAAACGGCGTTTCCGTGCGCTGCTCTGGTTCGCCAGAAGCGGCTTAGTCCTGCTGGCCACATGACCCGGAAGCTGTACGCCGGCTCCCTCGGCCAGTAAAGCGTGATGAGCGCTGCAACCCCAAAGTCGGCCGCGACTGGACCTAAGGGTCAGGGGTCCCTTTACCTTTACTATCATTATGCAACACGGCTCAGTTGGCAGAATCACAGAATTGCAGAGGTTCCAAACCTGGGCAATGCAGAAATTGAACCCGCAACCCTAAGATTAGGAGTCCCGGGCTTAAGTGATTGCAGCGGTCTGGGGCTTTTTAGCTTAGAGGAACTGTGAGGAGAGGAGAAGGGACCCCTCCCTGGGGGTCCTCTAGCCCAACGCCGTGCAATGCTGGAATCTTTCGCCCAAGGTGAACCTCGAACTCGCATCCTTGAGAATCTTTCAACCTAGGTGAACCTCGAACTCGCAGCCCTGAGTCTCAGGCTCAAGCGATTGCAGTGACCTGGGGCTTTTTAGCTCAAGGGGGACTCAAAGCCACAACCCAGTGTTTATAACAGCCTCGCGTTCTACGGACAGAGCTCTCCCCGGCTCAGAGCAGCTTGGTTGCGGGTTCGAGCCTCGCGGGTTGGACTAGATGACCCCCGGATCCCTTGCGACTCTTCTGCGTTCCCACTGGGCAGGGAGAGGCGCCCCCAACCCGCAACTCAACTGTTCTCGAGGCGCTGAAGGCTCTTGCGCCCTTTGGCCCGGGGGATGAGATCCGAGTTGCGTATGGCTTGGTTGATGTAGTACTGCTTTCGCTTCGCCGGGGAAAATCTCTTTGGGGTGGGGCTGGCCAGCGGCGGCAGACAATCCTCAGTCCTTCTGCAAAAAGGGAAAGCGAAGCGTTTTTAATAATAATAATAATAATAATTTATTATTTGTACCCCGCCCATCTGGCAGGGTTTCCCCAGCCACTCTGGGCGGCTTCCACAGAGACCAAAAATACACTAAAATGTCACACATTAAAAACTTCCCGACGTGACTGCAACATGAGTTGCAGAGCGGCATCTATTG
>NC_138144.1:730439-851557 GCF_964188305.1 Podarcis bocagei | reverse complement strand
GAGAAAAAAGCCCTCTAGCTTGGCGGCCACCCCCTTCCCTCCCGTGGCAGGGAGTTCCGCAGGCTCCCGGGGCGCCATCCCTCCCCCCGCGCGTGCGCACAAGCGCTTTCTAAGTCCTAAGGGCCTTACAGCCCGCTCGTCCCAAAGCAGCAGGAAGTCCCTCCCGCGCCGCCGGAAGTTCCCTTCTAGGAGGCTCCCGGGGGCGTCTCGCTCTCCCCCTCACCGCTTCCCCGCGGGGGACACCCCGACGCCGCCCTTCAGGCGCAGAGGGCCCCGCTGGACGGCCTCGTACTCCGACATCCTCCTCCTCCGCCTCCTTCCAGCCACCACTTCCGGGTGCCGACATAAACTTCCGGGGCAAATGTAGGGAAGGGGGTGCCGCGGGAGTGAACTTCCGGTGCAAATGAGCAAGGGCCGTTGGAGAGGGGAAGCGAGAGGGACAGCCTAGAGCGGCTTCCGGGCTTCCCTCGCCGTAGAGAAACTAAAGACGCTTCTGCCGCGCCAGGAGTCTCTCTGCAGACGCACTGCGCATGCGTAACTGCCGCGGTGCTCGCCGGGACATCTAGCCCTCCGCGCCGCGAGGCGCATGCGCATTATGTTCAATTACTTCTCCGGACGCACTGCGCGTGCGTAGACCCCGCGGTGCTGGCCGGGAAATGCAGTCCTCCGCGCCGCGCGGCGCATGCGCGTGTCCCCCTTCCTTCCTTCTGGCGCGGGCGATGGCGTCGGGCAGCGGGGACTTCGCGTCGGGGGCTCGCCTGGACCCCGGGGCCCTGATGGAGCAGGTCAAGGTGCAGATCGCCGTGGCCAACGCGCAGGAGCTGCTGCAGGTGAGCGGGGGGGGGGAGAGAGCCTCCCGGGCAGGAGCAGGCTACCTGGGGGGAAAGGGAGGGAGGAGACCGGGCGCCCCTAGGAAGCCACGCCCGGGGGGGGGGGTCCCTTTCGCCCACCCCCATGAGGGTGTGATAGGAACTTTGAGGTCTTAGATATATGGTAATGTTCATAACTGCACATACATAGATCAGCACAGGAAGACCATCCTGGAACCATTTTGATTCCTAAACTGACCAAATCTTTTCTCTGCAAGGCCAAAGTGGGAAACCTCCCCATTGTCTGTCTCAAGGATATGTCTGTTTGAATAAGGTGTGAGCCTGTGACCTGGCCCAGGAAATAAGTATTTTACCACTACAAAAGACTGGCCAGGCTCCCCAGGCAATCCAACCAAGTAACTTGCCAGACAGGAGATAAACTGGGACAGGAGAAAAACAACATTTAAATTTCTGTGATGTAGGTGGGATGTATCTGAGGGGTGGTCTTAGGTTACACCCCTTCTGTGATGTATGCATAATGTTTCTGGGGGTGGTCTTGATCTAGAGGATGGGAATTTCAAAAGACTTTATAAGCCATTGCACAGCATTTTTTGTGGGTCCTCTTCCTCTCCTGCAGGTGAGGGGAGCACCCTGTTGCAACAGATTAATAAAGATCAGGCTTACTAGCTGCTTTGCTTCTCAATATTCTCTGCTTGGCCTCTGTTATTCTCTCCTACCAATAGGAAACCTATGTAAGGACTCTATATGGGCTCTTGGATACCCCATAAGGGAAAAGGGCATATTTTTATTTACAACAAGGGCTTCTGGGACCCCAGTAAGAGAGCCGAGGGGTCTCAAATCCCCCCCTCTAGTAAAGGTGGGTGGGCCTTGCCATTCCATGTAGTCCATCACCTTCATCTGCCATTCTTCCAGAGTGGGTAAATCTTGTGTCTTCCAATACTTTGCAATGAGTATTCTTGCTGCTAGAGCTGGGATTTTTGTTAGGGTGGTGGTGGGGCCCCCAGCCAAAGCTTTTGAGCTTGATTCTTTCTTTTTTTAGGAAATCAAAGTTGGAAAACTTTAGGCGTGGGGTAGCACCTCTAACAGCCGAGTACTTCCAATGCTTTTTTTTAAAAAAATGTTTTTTAATTAAATATCTTCTTGGTTTACAAAAGTACATGGATTTTCAATGCTTTTCTGTAATGGCACCCCCTCCACCCCGTCCTGGGATGGACTGCGCAGGGCGGGGCTTAACTTCCTTTTCTTCCCACCCCCTATATTTTATTCAAGCCGGCCCCCCTGCTACAGGGAGCTCTTGCTCCCTCCCCCCAAGAAAAGACCTCACAGCCTGCGGGACCCTCCTTGACCTTCAAAGGCTGATCTAGGGGTGCACCAGACTTCGGGGGGGTGTAGTAGGTGCCCCGACTATGACACCCAACGGAAGGCGAGAGGTGGGGAGGGGCAGGTTTTGGCAGCACACAGGGCACCCCTGAAATTTGAGGTGCCTATGTCCGCCACTGTTAACCCTGTCTCCGTTCTTCCATTCAAACTTTTCCTTTTTCCCTCCTTTGCAGAGGATGACGGACAAATGTTTCCGGAAGTGCATTGGGAAGCCCGGGAGCTCCCTCGACAACTCCGAGCAGGTGAGGCTAGCCGCCCGTCTTCCCTTCCTTCCTTCCTTCTCTCTCTTCCTTCCCTCTTCCCTCCCTTTTTCTTCTTTTCCTTCCCTCTTCCTTCCTTCCCTCTCTCCTTCTTCCCTCTTTATTTCTTTCTTCCCTTTCCCCCCTTCTTTTTCTTTCTCTTCTCCCTCCCTCCTCTTTCCCTCTCTATTTCTTCCTTCCCTCTCTTCCCTCCCTTTCTTCTTTTTCTTTTTCCTTTTCCTTTCTCTTCTCCCTCCCTCCTTCCCTCCCTCCCTTTCTTTTTCCTTCCTCCCTCCCTTTCCCCTCTTTCTTTCTTTTTCTTTCTTTCTTTCATATACCGCCTCCCTATACTCAGGGCAGTTCACAGAATAAAATCAGGATCTCAAACCGCAAAATTCGTAATTAAATTAATAAGAGCAACCTAATAGCCCCCCTTTTACTGAGCTGGTGGGTTGGAGGCTCCCCCCCCCAGCCCCCAGTGATGGAGACTTGCCGCCTTCTCCTCTTTCCTGACCACCCTCTCCTTTTCCTCTCCCTTCTCAGAAATGCGTCGCGATGTGCATGGACCGCTATATGGATGCCTGGAACACCGTCTCGAGGGCCTACAACTCCCGGCTGCAGAGGGAGAGAGCCAACATGTGATGGGGGGCAGTGGGGTTGCTGAGGAGCCCCACCATGGACTTGGCCGAGGGACCTATCCTGGCCACCCAGCAAGGTGGTTTAATTGGGATGGGCAGGATTTTGGTCCGGGTGGCAGGAAATAAAATGGCAAACCTGTGGCACCGCCTCCTGGCAGTCTTCGTTTTTGTGCCCTGGCAAGGTTTCGGCACTCAGGAGGATTGTAATGCCGGGACCCCAGGGGTCATCCAATTAAAAAGTAGTTTTAAAAATCTGGACCAGGGGACTAGGTTTCCGAGCACAATTCAAAGTGTTGGTGCTGACCTTTAAAACCCTAAATGGCCTCAAAGGCCCAGTAGACCTGAAGGAGCGTTTCCACCCCAGACATCTCCTGAGGGCCTTCTGGCGGTTCCCTCCCTGCGAGAAGTGAGGTTGCAGGGAACCAGGCAGAGGGCCTTCTCGGTGGTGGCACCTGCCCATCAGATGTCAAGGAGATAAACAACTCTCTGACTTTTAAAAGATATCTGAAGGAATCCCTGTTTAGGGAAGTTTTTAATGTTTGATGTTTTATCGTGTTTTTAATATTCTGTGGGAAGCTGCTCAGAGTGGCTGGGGAAACCCAGACAGATGGGCAGGGAAATAATAATAATAATAATAAGAAGAAGAAGAAGAAGAAGAAGTAGAAGTAGTAGTAGAAGTAGTAGATTATGTTGGGGAGGGTTGGGCAGAGCAATCCATCTTCCCAGGAGACCTTCCCAGACAGCAACTGGGGCCCCACTGAAGGCAACCAGAGGTTTGCCAGATGTTCCCAGTCACAAACTCAAGTAGCATCTCACACAAGCTTTGTTTTCTCTAAAAAAATAGATTTATTCATTTGTGTATCGAGGCATTGTGCAACTTCTATCACAGGAGTGTCTAGAATCATCGCCAGGAGCACACCAGGAGCAGATTTCAGGTGCCTCTTTTCCCGTGTCTGTGAAAGGAATCGGTGAGCTTTGTGGCCCCCACAAAGTGACGCAAGGAAAGGGGGTGGTGGTGTTAAAATCTGCTACCAAAAATAAAACAAAATCAGTGCTTTTAAGCCGGCTGTGTGATCCAGCCTGATAGAAATGTCTTAGGGGGCTCCACCGGCACCCCTGACCATTCGTAGATTTGGGGATTCAGCAGGAAATCATTGAGAGTTATTCTGACTTTTTTTTCCCTACTAGTCTTGATACAGTTATCCAAAACACATCCCAGAGACAGAAAGAGAGACAGAGAGAGAGAGAAACCCATAAGGAAACTTCCCGTGTCTTGATTTCTTGATCCGCATCTTTTCTCCCCAAAGCAACCCCCTCCCCACGCCGCAAACAGGCAGTGCGTTTTCCGTCTGGCAGGCGCGACGGGAGGGGGAAACGGCGTTTTCTCCGACGCGGGAGAGTCCGTCGTGGAAAGAAGCCCCTTCCTCAGTTCCGTTCCAGCAAATGCAGCGCGGTGGGTTGCGCTGGTGGGGTCAGAGCCAGACAGGGAGAACAGAAGGAGGAGCCTCTTGCAAGCAGGCATGGCCCAGGAAGCTTGAGCAGAGGCTCGCGGTAAGGCTGCCCCCCCTCAGAGGAGGGCGCATCGGAAAAAGCTGGTTTTCTTCTGTAGCTCGGGGGTGATCTTCACCCCCTGGCTGCTGCCTTGAGGGCTGTTGCCTTCCTGTGAATGCAAAAGGATCACGGGAGGGTTATTCAGGTGGGCTTTGATTCCAACCTGCCCCCCCCCCTTCGCTGCAAAATTTGCTTGGAGCTGCAGGTCAAACTCTGGCCTGGGGAGGGAGCAGGGCGATGGCGCCCAGCAGACCCGGGCTCTGTGCTCCTAGCAACTCCAAAGGCCGCGACCTCAAAGTTCATTACACCCCCTCTCCTGCCGCATTATATATTATTTTTAAAATAATATGTTTATTACACTTCCATTTTAAACATTTAAATACATCCTCATTTTACTTTTGGGCTCTATGCTCCTAGCAGCTCCAAAGGCTGCGAATTCAAAGCTCATTTCGCCCCCTCCCCTCCTGCCACATTATAGAACTTTTTAAAAAATAATATGTTTATTACACTTCCATTTTAAATATTTAAATACATCCTCATTTTACTTTTTGCTCGTATGAGCTTAGCAACTTCCCTCCCACCCAACTCATGGCTTTCAAAGTTTGTTTTTTACACCAAAGCATTGATACATTTTCCTTTTCCACTCATTCAACCTATCTACATTTTTTACAAAAATACAAAAAGGCATTAACCATTATCGTCACAAGCCGCCTTACAACCCTGCTGGTGTTGTTAACTGTTTACGATAGTGCGTTATAAGACTTACCCTCTGCCACCTGTCCTCCTCAGCCCAACTAGTTTCTTATACAGCACTGAACAAGTTAATACTGTTTTATGTGTGTGTGTGTGTGTGTACATACATACACACACACGGTTCTCAAACGCCTTGGTAATCAAACAACTTGGAACCCAGACACTGCAAACCCTTTTTTTGTTATTGTGGGAGTAGATCGCAGTCTCTTGAGAGTTGGACATGCCTGGTTTAGAAGTTAAGCGTGCCGTACTAGGACATGGGAGACCAGCGTTGAAATCTCCCACTCAGCCTTGAAGCCCGCTTGGACCAATCAATTCCCCTCAGCCTAACCTGCCCCAGGCAGTTGTTGGGATTAAATGAGGAGGGGGAGCATTGAGCTCCTTGGAGAAGGAGAGAGATAAATGCAACAAATAAATCTGCGTTCTAGCCAAGGCGACTCACCAGTTTCTTGTCCATTTTCGCCTTGATGTCTCTGGCGAGAGTGAAAAACGCCTGAAATTTAAAACGGGGAAACAGAAAAAATATATATAAATGTGAAAAGGATCGGACGAGGCCTCGTAGCTCGCGCTGCTCTCCTGGCGCTCACTCCAAAATGCAAAGCCAAAGACTTGAGGGAGGCTAGGCGGAGGGGGCAATTGGCTCTTTGGTGTCCCCAAATGGCCCTTGCGACCTGTCACAACACACCCCGGATTGTTGCACAACGTCCCCCGTCATCTGCAAGAGCAGCAGCAGCGGGCCAGACCTCTGCAAATTAGAATTGTTGGCCGGGAGAGGGGGAAATGATGGGGCGCGGCGGCAGCTGTTTTTACAGCGGGTCCCCCGTTTTGCAGATTTGCTGCAGCGCTGAGTGGGGTTGGAAGGGCTTAGGAGATTCTGCCTGGGGGACTGGGCCTCAGGCGTCCTCCCGCCCTTTGGACCGGGCGAAAAGGCTTCCGGGAAAGAGGGTCAGGAAGGCAGGGCCGCCACTCACGTTCTCTATGTTGATGTTTGCCTTGGCGCTGGTTTCCATGAACTTGATGCCGAAGCTGCTGGCCAGCTGAACAAGGGAAAAAGGAGGAAAGGTCTCAGGTCAGTTACGCAGGCGGGCCCTGGACACAGGAACCAGTTCTAAAAAATTTTCCATTCCCGAATCCAACATACAGTGAGGGGGGGAAGTATTTGATCCCCTGCTAAATTTGCTCGTTTGCCCACTGATGAAAGAAATGACCAGTCCGTAATTTTAATGGTAGGTTTATTGTAGCTGTGAGAGACAGAATAACAAACTTGGGTCTCCAGCTTCTTTGGGACAACACTTTGGCCCAGTATACCCGAAGGAGCTTCTCCACCCCGGACACCGGGGTCCATCTCTCGAGGGCCTTCTGGCGGTTCCCTCCCTGCGAGAAGTGGGGTTGCAGGGAACCGGGCAGAGGTCCTTCTCGGTGGTGGCGCCCGCCCTGTGGAACGCCCTCCCATCAGATGTCAAGGAAATAAACAACTATGACGTTTGAAGGCAGATTCCCTGTCTAGGGAAGTTTTTTAACGTTTGATCTTTTATTTTTTAATATTCTGTTGGGAGCTGCCCAGAGTGGCTGGGGAAACCCAGCCAGATGGGCGGGGTATAAATAATAAATAAAATAATAATTATTATTATTATTCCTGATTCCTCAATGAAACGGCTAACTGCAAGTTAGCCGGTGCTTCCTTGTCTCTCTCTGTTCTGGCTGTCAGCTCCCTCGACATCCCCCTTGCCTCTCCCATGACACACGACCGGCTAATCTCTGGACGCCAAAAACCGCCCCTCACCTTCTCTCCTTGCTCTCGGGAGACCTGCCGCTTGTGGTTCATGTCGCACTTGTTCCCGAGGATCATTTTTTCCACATCTGGAGACGCATGCTGCGGGGGGTGGGGGGAGAGAGCGAGCGCAGTGGTGAGAAAAAGAGACACGGCCTGGTCTGCACGCAGAGCTCGGGGCTGAGAGGCCAACACAATGCTTCTCCTCCAGCTCTGTTGCGAGGGGAAAGGCCTTTCAGAGGCCCCCTCCTAGCAGAAGAACTTCCCTGCCACTTCCAGGAATTTCACTGCACTTCAAACGCTTGCAAAAAAACCCACAGTGCCATGCCGCTCATTCGGAACAAAGCAGAAGCCTTCTGTGTTAGTTGCAGAATTTGGAGACGGCAGAGCAGGGACCGTGGCAAGCGCCGCCGCAAGATGCGTTTCCCGGAGGGGTTTCCCAGCCAGGATGAGCGAGCAGAAGGGCTGGCTCACCGTTCGTTACCTTCTAGAGGGCAACGGTCTTGTCCCACAGCGGATCCTGCAAGAAACCGCACCTCTGAGAAGCAGGCTGTATGGAGAAACAAGAGGAGCCCTTGGGGAGGAGGAGAGTCTCCTCTGAGCGCCTGAGAACAGAAGCAGCCCGTTTCAAATGCTCCTTCCCCCCAAAACCCGAAGCCTTCCTGCTAGGAATTATGGGACAGTGGAGCGGCCCCCTGCTGAAAAAGTTTGCTGACCCCTGGGGTAGATGGTTCTCGGGATCCCTCCCAGTTCGACGATTCTATGATCTATGATCTATGAACTGTTTGTAGGCTGTTCCTCTAGGTCCAGGCAGTATTGCCTGCACAGGAAATTCTCCAAGGGTCTCTAGGAGGACCACAATACCTCAAGGATCACCTCTTTCCATATGAACCTACACGGACCCTGACATTATCTTCTGAGGCCCTCCGTGTGCCTCCTTGAGAGGTCCAAAGGGTGGCAACATGAGAACGGGGCCTTCTCTACAGTGGCTCCCTGTCTGTGGAATGCTCTCCTCAGGGAAGTTCGCCTGGTGCCTTCATTACACACCTTTAGGTGCCAGGCAAAACATTCCTTTTTAACCAGGCCTTTGGGTGATCTGTTTGACATCCTATACCCTTTTAAAATATGGTTCTTTTTGGGGGGGAAGTATTCTTTTTGTGGGGCTGAAGTATTATTGGGTTACTGCTTTTATTTTGATTTTATGTACTGTGATCTTTTTTTCGGGAACCGCCCTGAGACCTCCGGGTATAGGGCGGTATATAAATTCAATGAAATAATAATAATAGAAATAGCAGAGAGAGGCCTCTTTCTACCTCTGGCTATGACTGACATTGTCCCCACCTAGCTTTCGTGTCCACGGATATACACCACGACTTCCACAAAAGCAACTCTCCTCTCTGGCAGCTTCCGCAGCTGGTATTCAGAAACAGACAGCCTCCGACCACAAGAGACAGAGCAGCGGGAGAACATACCTCTTCGATGTTTCTGACCCAGTTCCGAATGTTTTCAAACGACTTCTCGTTGGTGATGTCGTACACCAGCATAATGCCCTAAAGAGCAGAAACGGGGAGAGGGAACCAATCAAAAGAGCTGCTCCCCAACCACACACCCCCAATTCTGGAGGGATTTGTGGGCTGGAGGTGGGAAAAGCCTGAACTCAGGTGTTCCTGACATGACACAGAAAGCAAGGGGGATTCGGCAGCGAGCCGGCTCTAGGGGGAAAGAGGAGCACAGAACGTGAAGGTATGCAGAGGGATGGGGTGAGAACGAGGGTGTGCTTAGGGTTGGCGTTTTCAGTCCTCAACCCGAAGGTGGACCTCGCCACCAGCATCTTGAGAGCGGACAGGAGCCGACCGCTTTGCTGCTTTCAATAGTTTAGAACAACATTTGATTCTGAATATTTTTCTCCGTGTTTTCCTCCTCTAAAAACTAGGTGTGTCTTATGGTCAGGTGTGCCTTATGGGGTGGAAAATACGGCATATGAAAAAGAGGTCAGCAGCGACCCGAGTCAAAGGGAGACGTGCACTCACCATGGCTCCTCTGTAGTAAGCCGTCGTGATTGTCCGGAAGCGTTCCTGCCCAGCGGTGTCCCTGGAGGAAAGGCACAAGAAGAGAAATGACGACAACAGCCAGGCCTTGCCCTCAAGGTACGCTGGCCAAGAAGCTCTAGCGTGGGGCAAAAGCCCCGCCGTGCCGGGAGAAGGCCCAGGAGGTTAGGGTGCTGGTGCCGCGCCATTTTGGGATGTTCTGCATTCTTCCCGCCACTGCAGCGGCACAAGCTCTGCCCCTGCTCTGCCATCGCAGTGGCCTTGTCAGGGATCGTCCGTAGGCTTGCCACCCATGTCAGGGGCACTGCCCATAGCTGTCAACTTACAGATTTGAAAATAAGGGACCAGCAGCCTCGAAAATAAGGAATCAGCATCCAAAATAAGGGATTTTCCGGGCACAGGTATGTTCAACTTCTGAGCCCCTCCGAGCCAAAGGCAGGAAGCCCAGCCAGCAGCCGAACGAAGCCTCAAGCGGTGGTTCCCACAGCGCAGCAACCCGGCAAAGGGGATGCAGCAAGGGAAACCACCGTCACCTCTCCACTGGGAAGCGCTGAGCAAAGGCGAGTCCCCAGGCACAAGGCATGCAAGCTCCACCCCCCCAGTCGTTCTTAGACTCCTTATTGGGTGAGCAACGCAGCCGAGCAACACAGTTGGAGCCTCCCTCCTCCCTGGCCGGCAGGGAGGGAGGGAGAGGAGCTGCTTCCTTTGAAACCCGGGAAATCTAAGGGACATCGTCAATAAGGGACAGCAGCGGGACACGGCGCTGGGATAAGGGACTGTCCCACCAAATAAGGGACAGTTGACAGCTATGGCGCTGCCCCTTCCTCTTGGAGTCTCAGGGACTCGCCGCCCCCCCAACGAATTGGAAAGGATAATTTCCTGGGCTGCCTTACCAGATCTGCAGCTTAATCTTCTTGCCATCGAGTTCTATTGTCCTGATCTTGAAATCGATTCCTGCACAGAGAAGACCGCCCGCCGGTTAACAGGTGGCACTTGACAGCTGACAAGTATAATCATTAATTAATAATAAGCTCTCCGTCTCCTTTTTTGCTGCCCCCTGGAACTCTGTTTATTTTCCTCCCGTCTTTCCCCACAAGGTGCTTCCACCCGGAGGAGGGGAAGCCAAGGTGGGGTTTCAGCCAGGGCCTTGCCAGCTGCCCCCCCCCCCGCACTTTGCATCCCAGCCCCAGAGCTGTTTCCCGCACCGTCAGCTGCATTATTCTTCTTTTGGGGGGGTGTCAACTGCAGGCCATCATTATTATTATTATTATTATTATTATTATTATTTTGGGGGGTGTCAGCTGCAGGCTATTACTATTATTATTAGGGGGTGTCAGCTGCATTATTCTTCTTTTGGGGGGTGTCAGCTGCAGGCTTTATTATTTTGGGGGTGTCAGCTGCAGGCTATTACTATTATTATTAGGGGGTGTCAGCTGCATTATTCTTCTTTTGGGGGGTGTCAGCTGCAGGCTTTATTATTTTGGGGGTGTCAGCTGCAGGCTATTACTATTATTATTAGGGGGTGTCAGCTGCATTATTCTTCTTTTGGGGTGGTGTCAACTGCAGGCCATTATTATTATTATTATTATTTTGGGGGTGTCAGCTGCAGGCTATTACTATTATTATTAGGGGGTGTCAGCTGCATTATTCTTCTTTTGGGGTGGTGTCAACTGCAGGCCATTATTATTATTATTATTATTTTGGGGGTGTCAGCTGCAGGCTATTACTATTATTATTAGGGGGTGTCAGCTGCATTATTCTTCTTTTGGGGTGGTGTCAACTGCAGGCCATTATTATTATTATTATTATTTTGGGGGTGTCAGCTGCAGGCTATTACTATTATTATTAGGGGGTGTCAGCTGCATTATTCTTCTTTTGGGGCGGTGCCAACTGCAGGCCATTATTATTATTATTATTACTATTTTTGGGGGTGTCAGCTGCAGGCTATGATTATTATTAGGGGGTGTCAGCTGCATTATTCTTCTTTTGTGGGGGGTGTCAGCTGCAGGCTATTACTATTATTATTAGGGGGTGTCAGCTGCATTATTCTTCTTTTGGGGGGTGTCAGCTGCAGGCTTTATTATTTTGGGGGTGTCAGCTGCAGGCTATTACTATTATTATTAGGGGGTGTCAGCTGCATTATTCTTCTTTTGGGGCGGTGCCAACTGCAGGCCATTATTATTATTATTATTATTACTATTTTTGGGGGTGTCAGCTGCAGGCTATGATTATTATTAGGGGGTGTCAGCTGCATTATTCTTCTTTTGTGGGGGGTGTCAGCTGCAGGCTATTACTATTATTATTAGGGGGTGTCAGCTGCATTATTCTTCTTTTGGGGCGGTGCCAACTGCAGGCCATTATTATTATTATTATTATTACTATTTTTGGGGGTGTCAGCTGCAGGCTATGATTATTATTAGGGGGTGTCAGCTGCATTATTCTTCTTTTGGGGGGGGTGTCAGCTGCAGGCCATTATCATTACTATTATTATTATCTTGGGGGTTGTCAGCTGGAGCCTCCCCCCCCCCGAAATAAGCCCTGCCGGGGGTTCCCTTCCGGGTCCTCCCACCAACCCTGCCATCTCGGGGGGGGGAGAGGGGGCGCTCCGCGGTTGCCATGGCGACGGTGAGGGAGGGAGGGGGGCGGGGGGGGCGGGCGCACCGATGGTGGAGATGAAGGTGGCGTTGAAGGCGTCCTCGCTGAAGCGGAAGAGCGCGCACGTCTTCCCCACCCCGGAGTCGCCGATCAGCAGCAGCTTGAAGAGGTAGTCGTAGGTCTTCGCCATGTTCCTCAGGCCGGGAAGCGGCGGCCGCGGGCGGCGATAGGCCGGCGGGGCTGCCCGTCCGCGGGGCGGGCAGGCTCCCATTGGAGGAGGCCGGCGAAACCCCCGCCTCTCGTCGAGGCCCGGGGATCCCATTGGTGCCACGTTGGAGGCGACGTCATGACGCGTGCGCTGCGAGAGAGGGACAGTACGTCACGACGCGCGCGACGAACGAGAGAGGGACGCTCTAATACTCGCGTCATGAAGTGCGCGCCGAAAGAGAGATAGAGGGCCGTTCTGGCCTCCACGTCACGACCCGCGCGCCGGAAGAGAGCGCCGCTCTAGCCCGCGCGCGTCGTTGGTGCGGCCTCTCCGGCTCCGAAGCGGGGAAGCGGCGCCTGGGAGCTCGCCGAGGCCTCTGCCGCCACCACCGGGGAGAGTGTCGCCTGCGGGTCTCCCGCCCCCCCCCCCGAGCGCCTCGCCATGTCCGCCAGCGCCGTCTACGTGCTGGACCTCAAAGGGAAGGTGAGCCTCCCTGGGCAGGAGCAGTCTACCCGCCTCCGCCTGACAGGAATAAGCGGGGGGGGGAGGGGCCGGGGAGGGGGTCCCTTGAGTGGGGGGGGGTCCAGTGGGCCTTCCCCCCCCCCAAGGGATGAGCAGAGGGAAAGGGAATGGGGCCTCCCTAGCCAAAAGCTGCCCAGCTGGCCAGGTCTCGGAAGGCAGCCCTGTCACGTCTGAAATAATAATAATAATAATAATAATAATAATAATAATAATAATAATAATAATAATTTATTATTTGTACCCCGCCCATCTGGCTGGGTTTCCCCAGCCACTCTGGGCGGCTTCCAACAAAGATGAAAAATACACTAAAATGTCACACATTAAAAACTTCCCTGAACAGGGCTGCCTTCAGATGTCTTCTGAATGTCAGGTAGTTGTTTATTTCCTTGACATCTGATGGGAGGGTGTTCCACAGGGAGGGCGCCACCACCAAGAAGGCCCTCTGCCTGGTTTGCTGTAACCTCACTTCTCGCAAGGAGGGAACCACCAGAAGGCCCTCGGGAGATGGACCCCGGTGTCCGGGCAGAACGATGGGGGTGGAGGCGCTCCTTCAAAGCCACCCAGATGACAGGTGGGCGGGTTGAAATAATAAAATTAGGATGATACGGGCTCGGAAGCTGCCCCAGGGTGGCTGGGGTAGAAATAATAAAAAAATAATATCGGTATTATAATATCGGTGGTGGCTCTCGCCCTGCGGAACACCCTCCCACCAGATGTCAAAGAGAAAAACAGCTACCTGACTTTTAGAAGACATCTGAAGGCAGGCCTGTTCAGGGAAGCTTTTAATGTTTCATAGATTATTGTATTTTAGGTTCTGTTGGAAGCTGCCCCGTGTGGCTGGGGAAACCCAGCCATATGGGCAGGAAATAAATAAATATAAATAACAAATAAATAATAATAACAATAATAATAATTAGAGACCAGGGAGTTAGCTGGATGGGGTACCAGTGCTAGTATGGCTACTAATACTAATTATTATGGTATTTTTATTATTGATGACTAGAGAGTCATCCGGCTGGGGTACAAATACTAATACTAATTATTATTATTATTATTATTATTATTATTATTATTAGAGACCAGGGAGTTAGCTGGGTGGGGAGCAGATCCCCACCTCTCCTCCCAGAGGAAGGCCCTGCCTGTCACTGGGCAGGGGCTGCCTTTTTTTGCCAAAGGAGCGCCGCAGCTTGCAGATTTCTGGCCCCGGCTCCTTCCGAAAGCAGGAAGCCAGTGGTTTCCTTCTGGGCCCCGGACGTGGTGGTGGTGCTTCTGCAGGGGACGGTTCCTGGGTGTGACCGAACAGTGGCAACGTCATGGTTTAGACTTCCGTTTAAGTTGCTAAAGATTCTCTCTTTTTCTCTCTCTCTGCCCCAAACCACCCCACACGCTCCTGCCGATTCCAGGTCCTCATCTGCAGAAATTACCGCGGAGATGTGGACATGTCAGAAGTCGAGCATTTCATGCCAATCCTCATGGAGAAGGAAGAGGAAGGGACTCTGTCTCCCATCCTGGCCCACGGAGGCGTCCGATTTATGTGGATCAAACACAACAACTTATATCGTATCCTTTGCCAAAGCAAAACGGCCTTTTCTGTGGCAGCCCCCACCTTCCCGAAACCACCTTTTTATAAGAATTCCAAGGTCCCAAATATAAAATACCGTATTTTTCCATGTATAACACCCACCCTACTTGTAGTAACTATTTGTAGTAACTTGTAGTTACTTGTATATTTTGTGAGATGTGTTGTACGATATATACACCATTTTGAAGTGGCTTGTTTGTATGTTTTGAATGACTTCATAACCGATTATATATTCACGAACAGTTATTAGCCAGCATGTTGCATTTTTATTTTTATAGTTTGTTACCTTTTACAACACAGGGGCTTGTGTTCATTTAAACCTAGCCAGTGCCAGGAAAAGGTCTGCTGTGCTTCATCCCTGGTAGATTTCACGTGGTTAAATTTAGCATTATTATCCGCCTTGTGGCGTTTGGTCAACAGGGAGGCAAGTTTGCAAAGCGAAGCGAATAAAATGTAAAAGAAATACAGAGAACTAGCAACTTGAAAACCTGCAAATGTGTTTGTTGATGCCCCCCCTTTTAAGCGACAAACTCCTCAACACAGCCCCCCTCCCAGTGGTTGCCACCTCTAAGAAGAACGCCTGCGTCTCTCTGGTGTTTTCCTTCCTCTACAAGGTCGTTCAGGTAACTGTGGCAATTACTGTGTTCCTGCAGAGTACTGAGTCAGAGATGTTGAGGCCCTGAGGGTTTTCCCCCATGTGGATTTTGTCATGCCCTTGGGCGAAGGAGCCTAATACAGTGGTCCCTTGATTCTCAAACGCCTTGGGACTCAAAAAACTTGGAACCCAAACACTGCAAACCCGGAAGTAGTTGTTCCAGTTGGGAAACTTCTTTCGGAAGCCAAACATGCTCCATTTTGAGTGCCACACTTCCGTTTTGAGTGTTACGTTGAGGTCTGCCTGTTTTTGCTATTTATTTTGCATTTTTGCCGCTCCTTTTGTTTTGTTTTTGTGATTGTGTGGAACCCAGTTCAGCTACTGATTGATTGATTGTCCGACCGCAGTACGTCGCTTATTGCTTTCATTTTATGGATCAGTGGTCTCGTTAGATATTAGAATCCATGTTAAACGGCTGTTTTAGGGGTTGTTTTTAAAAGTCTGGAACGGATTGATCCGTTTTGCATGACTTTTTATGGGAAAGCACGCCTTGGTTTTGGAACGCTTTGCTTTTGGAACGGACTTCCGGAACGGATGAAGTTTGAGAACCAAAGTACCACTGTACAGGATTGAATCAACAGTGATGGAGGAATCTGGGGATGGTTGACGAATGCATTCCCCGCCTTTCCAGCATTAGCAGTTTCAAAGGTTGTGAACAACCTTTTTTTTATTTGAGGAGACCTCTACCTGCCACTTTAACCTTTGGTCCTGGGTGACCTCATTCTCTTTCCTGACCGTTTCAGGTGTTTTCCGAGTATTTCAAAGAGCTGGAGGAAGAGAGCATCCGAGACAACTTTGTGATCATTTACGAACTTTTAGATGAGCTGATGGATTTCGGATACCCACAGACCACGGACAGCAAGATTTTACAAGAGTAAGTGTCTGGTTTGAATCTCCGAGAGAAGCAGCCGGAGACTCAAAATTGGCTGCTGAAATCTTGGCAGGAGAGGAGAGAGTTGCTACCGACGGGTGGGGGGCCTTTTCTGCGGTGGCTCCCCGCTTGCAAATGTCTGAGCTCAGGAGCTGCTGCTGTGTAGACTGAGTCTAAAGACACAAGTTGGGGTTTGAAGGGAGAAGAGATCGGTGGTGTGTCCCTCCGTCTGCCCTGGTTGGACTAGGCTTAAACCTCTTTGTTATTTTCCGGCCAGCTGGGGAATCATTTTAAACATGTCTCTGGGGCGGAAAGGTGCAGAGCGTTGCGTTTTGACTTCCTGCCTGTGTTTTCGGAAAGGTACATCACCCAAGAAGGTCACAAGCTGGAGACGGGAGCGCCGCGCCCCCCGGCCACCGTTACCAACGCCGTGTCTTGGCGTTCGGAAGGGATCAAGTACCGGAAAAACGAGGTCTTCCTGGACGTCATTGAATCGGTGAACCTCCTGGTGAGTACGCTTTTCCGCTTACCAGCTTTCGGAGGAAGGTCCCTTAGGCTTGTAGGCCGTGGACCCATTGCGCTGGGGGTGGCGTTACAAGAGGGCCCTCCCCGGGAGACGTGCACACCCCCCACGGCCTGCACAAGGATGACCAGAGAAGGAGAACCCACTGCCATCAGCTCCATCGCCAAATCTCCCTTCCTTCTAAGAAACAGCGTTGGAAATTAGGCAGCTTCGCGATCGTCTGCTTGACGACCAAGAGAAGATGCCTGCGATCTGGACTGTTTTTGCATGCTTAACGCCCCACCCTGTAGAATTCTGTCCGCTATATTTTATCTGCGCAGTGGGGAGCAATTTTGGGAAGCTTTTCCTGCACAGCCGGAGCTTGCATGTTTGATAATGTCAACCGCAAGGTGGTTGAAGGACGAGGAAACCCTCTGATCCAGTGGCCTGGAAGCTGTCCACTTGACCTCCGCGTCTTGGGGTGGGGAGGAGGTTGGAGAACTTCCTCGCGTCTCTTCTTGCCTCCGCACACTCATTTGATCTGTCTATACCCCTCGGCTGTTGCCTGAGCCGTCGCCATCGGCTGGCAGGCCTCAAAAAGGGGCCTCTTGCAGCTGGTCGGTGCCTTGTCGGTCCTCGTCCAGTGACCCCCCCTCCCTCCCGCCGCAGGTGAGTGCCAACGGGAACGTTCTGCGCAGCGAGATCGTGGGCTCCATCAAAATGAGGGTC
The DNA here is from genome assembly GCF_964188305.1 of Podarcis bocagei. Classification (NCBI taxonomy): domain Eukaryota; kingdom Metazoa; phylum Chordata; class Lepidosauria; order Squamata; family Lacertidae; genus Podarcis; species Podarcis bocagei. The sequence continues at coordinate 834,683 of NC_138144.1, read as the reverse complement.
TTCCTCTCTGGGATGCCAGAGCTCCGCCTGGGCTTAAACGACAAAGTCCTCTTCGACAACACTGGCCGTGAGTATGTCTGCGGCGGCTCCCAAAACGTTTCGGGTCCTTTCCTTGCCTCTTTGAGGAACTCGCCCTTCGCGGGGAGAGGGGTGGGTCACGATCGGCGCATCTTTTCAACTACACTGGTGCCTTAGTTCTTAAACGCTGAAAACCCGGAAGTAAGTGTTCTGGTTTCCGAACTTTTTTGGAAGCCAAACGTCCGCTGCGGCTGTCGGCTATTGTTTCTGGGGCGCCTGCACCAGTCAGTAGCCGCGCCTTGGTTTTCCGAACATTTCGGAAGTCAAACGGACTTCCGGAACAGATTAAGTTAGGTGTTTTTGTTTTTGCTCTTTATTTTGCGTTTTTGTTTTTCAGGCTTTTTCGGTTCATTTGTTTTTGGGACTGTGTGGAACCCAATTCAGTTACCGATTGATTGGTTGTGTGACTGCGGAAATGGATAAAAGCCCCCCACCCAAACAATGAATGTCATCAGTGCGGGGAAGAAAAAACAACAATTTTAATTACTTTCATCTACAATACTGTCTTCTTTATTTTATAGTACAGTACATTGCTTATCGCTTTCATTTTATGGATCAGTGGTCTCGATAGATAGTAAAATTCACGTTAAATGGCTGCTTTAGGGGTTGTTTTTAAAAGTCTGGAACAGATTGATCCGTTTTGCGTGACTTTCTATGGGAAAGCGGTGCTCCTTGGTTTTGGAACGCTTTGGTTTTGGAACGGATTTCCGGAACGGATTAAGTTTGAGAACCAAGGGGGGTGTTTGTGTGTGTGTGAGTAGGAAAACAGATTCTCCCTCAGGGCCACTTGCCTCTCCGCAGCCTCCCTCCTTATTCCCAAATCATCGCCAGTTCTCCTTCCTGGACAGTTAAGGCACTTTTCATTTTAATCCTCTTCTTCTTCTTCTCCTCCTCCTCCCACCAGGAGGCAAAAGCAAATCTGTGGAACTGGAGGATGTGAAATTCCACCAGTGCGTCCGCCTCTCTCGCTTCGAAAACGACAGGACTATTTCGTTCATCCCACCCGATGGGGAGTTTGAGCTCATGTCTTATCGCCTGAACACTCACGTGAGTCTGCGTTGGTCCGAGGGCAGGAGCAAATCCCTTCCTTATGCCTTCCCATCTCCCGAGGGCCTCATAGCGGTTCCCTCCCTGCGAGAAGCGAGGTTACAGGGAACCAGGCAGAGGGCCTTCTCGGTGGTGGCCCCCTCCCATCAGATGTCAAGTAGATAAACAGCTACCTGACTTTTAGAAGACATCTGAAGGCAGCCCTGTTTAGGGAAGTTTTTAATGTCTGATGTTTTATTGTGCTTTTAATATTCTGTTGGGAACCGCCCAGAGTGGCTGGGGAAACCCAGCCACACGGGCAACGTATAAATAATAATAAATTCTTATTGTTGTTATTATGCTAGACCTTCCATGCAAAGTCCTCTCCCAAATTATTGGCCTGGTTGCCAGCCCCGAGAGTGACCCCTCTTCTCCGCAGCCGCTGTGTCCGGGTGCTTTCCTTCTTTCCACTCACGGTATCTATCCTGACACCCCTTTTCTCTCTTCGCCCGCAGGTGAAACCCCTGATCTGGATCGAGTCGGTCATAGAAAAGCATTCCCACAGCCGCATAGAGTATATGATCAAGGTGAGTGGGACCTTCCCTCTGTTTCTTTTGGGGTGACTGGAAGTCACAACGGAAGCTATGTTGTAAGAATTTAATTCACCCTTTGTAAATTGTATTACTCGTTGGGGGTTTTTTTGGTTGACAGTAATTTTTCTTTTCGAAACTAATAAAGAAATATGGGGGGGCGGGGAGGACGGACAAAAAACGAGACTCCCGTTTCTTAGGCCAAGAGCCAGTTCAAGCGCAGGTCGACAGCCAACAATGTGGAGATCCACATCCCTGTCCCGAACGACGCGGATTCGCCAAAGTTCAAAACCACCGTTGGGAGCGTGAAGTGGGTGCCCGAGAGCAGCGCCATCGTCTGGTCGGTCAAGTCTTTCCCGGTAAGCCTGTCTGGGTTTTTGGGGTGTAGGGCTGGATTTTTGTTTGATGCGGCCCTCAGCTCCTGAAGGTAATGGGGCCCTTTCTATGTCCAGCTGTCCTTTGTCAACAACAAATTTCCACTGTTTTTGGTGTAGAATATATGCTCTATGGTCATTTATGGACCCAATAGGTATCTTAAGCCATTTGCACATTTTGCCCTGCAACTAGTCCATGCAGAATGTAGGCACCCTCTATATAGAAAGGAGCAAACCAGGGATATTTTAGGGAGCAGGCTAGCAAATGGGCCCATGACTCACATCAAAGGAGCCGACACAACACAAAACACTGTTGTTAGATGTAGGTTTTATTTTATTTGTTTTTCATCTTATATTTTGGAAATAGACATCCAATCTCTTTTTCCTTTAATTTTTTGGGGGGCCCTCAAGAGAGTGGGGCCCTAAGCTAGAGCTTGTTTAGCTTAGACGTAAATCCGACACTGTTGGGGTGTCTGGAAAGAGGGGAACCCCTGACCCCAGAGAGAGGAGATTGAGTCGGTTTGGGGATCTGACTGTGGCCACTTTTGGAACAGCGTCCCCACCCCTCGCTTGGCCCCCATTTAGCACCTCTGAATGTTGTGAGACTTTTGTGGGTGAGCTGAGAGTTTGTTTGGACCCTGGGTGAGAACGCGGAGGCCGAGATGGAGGGCATGTCAGAAGGCAGATGAACCGATACTAATTTTTATATATACTGTATATACAGTGGTGCCTCGGAAGTCAAACGAAATCCGTTCCGAAAGTCTTCCCAGTCTAGCCTGGCTCTCCCCATACTCTGAGGGGGCTTATAAATGGTTCCAGCAGAATTCAGGAAGGGGAGCTATGACCCCTGACTTTCTGCCTTTCCCCACAGGGAGGGAAGGAGTACTTGATGCGAGCTCACTTTGGGCTCCCCAGCGTGGAAGCAGAGGACAAAGAAGGGAAGCCACCCATCAGCGTTAAGTTCGAAATCCCGTATTTCACCACTTCCGGCATCCAGGTGATAAGCCCTTCGCTGTCGGGGGACGGGACGGTGGGGGGCTAGGGTTGTCTGCTGCGAAGACGGGGGGCCGGGCTAAAGAAGGCATCACGCCAATCCCGCAGTTTCTTCCTTTGGCCGTCATACTCACTAATTCTACAAAGTTCTGTTAATTTATGCAACCATCAGTAGGAACGTTTTTATCTGGCGTATAATGAAGGCGCCAGGTGGACTTCCCTGGGGAGAGCATCCCATAAACGGGGAGCCACTGCAGAGAAGGCCCCGCTCTCGTGTTGCCACCCTCCGCGCCTCTCGAGGAGGCACACGAAGGAGGGCCTCGGAAGATGATCTTGGGGTCTGGGTAGGTTCATATGGAGAGCGGAAGTGACTCGGTCTGTTTTTCTCCCTCCCCGCGCAGGTACGCTACTTGAAGATAATTGAGAAGAGCGGCTACCAGGCCCTGCCTTGGGTCCGCTACATCACTCAGAACGGAGGTAGGTGGAGAGGCGCGTGTTCTTCCCCCTCCTTGCACCTGGGAAAGGGGTAATGGTCTGGGGCGGGGCTTGCCTTGTGTGAACGGCAGCGGGGAAGAGGAGGATCTGGGCTTGCGAAGCAGCAGGAGTAGGGGCTCAACTTTGGAGAAATAAATCTTTGGGTCCAGGCAGCGCTCCCTTGGCGTAGGCTCTGCTATCACCCTGACCTGGCCAAAGAAATTGCAGAGTAGCAGCGGTCCTGCTTCCGTGTGAGGAAAAGGGATAAATCAAGTCCAGAGACAGTCCGTCCTTATCTCTAGTAGCTTTATTTACAGAGCAATAAAGTTCCATCAGACACCATCAGAAACTTCAGCCATTCTCCGTGCTTTCCAAAAGCACTCTCACAGCAGCCTAAGTTGAGCTGCTTCTCTGTCCGTTGCAGAGACAGATCTGAAGAGCGTCAGAACAACATCCTGTGACGCACTTCTCTGCATGGAGCTCCTCCCAGCTCCTCCCAGTTCCAGATACAGGACACCAGTGAGTTTTAACCCTGTTAGTTCCAAACTCCACACCCCCTCTTGTCCTGCATCTGGAGACAACAGTCAACAATGCTTTCCCCATACACAGACCCTCACAGAACTCCTCGTGCTTCTGGAAGGTTAATGGTTTTGTGAAACCATCAGCGAGGTTCTTTGTTGAGGGACAGTATTTCAGAGCAACTAGCCCCTCATGAACGCTCTGACATACATTCCGGAAACGTATGTCCAAATGTTTGGTCCTCGCCTTGAATTGCCCCGTCTCAGCCAATTTGAGGCAAGGTTGATTGTCTTCATGCACCACAACAGGTAGACAATTCTCTCCACAGATTTCCTTGACCAAACACACATAGAACTCCAGCTCTCTGCAAGCATCTGATAGCGCACTGAACTCGGCTTCAGTAGATGAAAGCGCTATGAGACTTTGCTTCCAGGACCTCCACCCAACTACTGAGTCCCCAAACTTCACCACTAGGCCTGACACTGACTTGCGGTCTTCAGAGTTAGCCCAATCCGAGTCTACAAAGCAAGTCAGCTTTACTTCTCCTTGAGCTGGCAGCCTAAGACAAAAGTCTTTGGTTTCCTGCAAATACCTCAGAACTCTCTTGATGCCATTCCAGGCTTGCACACTAGGACTTGAAGCTTCTCTACTGAGCAGATTGACAGCAAACGCAATGTCTGGTCTGCTCCACTGAGACAAGTACAACAAACTCCCTAGGGCTGACTGAAACACTTCAGTATTTTCGAACACAGCGCGTTCTGCTTGCTGGCTGTCCTTCACAAAACTAGTCTCCATAGGACTTCTCACTCCTGCACAATCACTCATCCTGAACTTCTCAAGCAACTGTTCAATCTTACCTTTCTGGCGAAGCAAAAAGCTACCATCCTCAGTCTTCGCTATTTGAACACCTAAGTAGGATTTGACATCCCCAAGCTGCTTCAGCTTGAACCGCTTTCCAAGCTCCCTAGCAAACTTCTTCACCTGCTCACTAGTCTGTGACATCATTAAGATATCATCAACAAAAACAAGAATCACTTCCTGTGTCTCTCCTGACCCCTTCAGGTACAGGCAACTGTCTGCAACAGACCTCTTAAAACCTAGCTCTTCTAAGGCTTCATGTAGGCACATATTCCAATTCCTGGCAGATTGGCGTAATCCATAGATGGATTTGTGCAATCGCCACACGACTCCTTGCTCACTGACTTCAAACCCTGGAGGAGGAAGCATGTACAACTCCTCCTGGAGATCTGAATTCAGGTAGGCAACATCTACATCAAAATGGTTCACCTTCCAACCTCTTTGTGCTGCTATCGCTAAAAGCATTCTCAAAGTCTCCGCTCTTGAGGTCGGCGAATAGACCTCTGTGAAGTGGACACCCTTTTTCTGTGTGAACCCACGTGCCACTAATCTCGCTTTGTACTGTGGTTCTCCCGTTTCTGTGGGTTTCAAGCGGTAAATCCACCTGCAACTAACAGCTCGCTGGTTAGCCGGTAGCTGTGTGAGTGAGAACACACCAAGAGACTTCATTGAGTTCATCTCCTTCTGCATCGCCTCACGCCATTTGCCAGCTTCTTCCTGAGGCAACTTCTGAACATCCTCAAAAGATTCAGGCTCACACCTAGCCACACCAACCCAAACACTAGTGGCTTCATACCTTTCAGGAGGCTTACCTTTGGTTGACCTAGCTGACCTCCTCAGCGTGAATTCTGGACCTGCGCCTGATTCACCTGGATCAGCTCTACCATCTCCTGTGTCAGAAACCTCCCCCTCTGACCTGCTGTGCCGTTTCGGGTGTACAGCTGGTTCTGCTGGTGAGGATGGCTCACTCCTCGGCTCAGACTTGACAGAAACCTGTGGAGGGGTCTTGGGACTCCCTTTTGGAGAGGTTTGGGGCCTCTGCCTTGGAGATCCCTGCTCTGGACTCTGTGCCTCAGCAACAGGTTCAGCCTCGTCCTCCTCCTCCTCATCACCTGAGTCCAACAGAACATCTGGGTTCCCGTGAAGACGTTTCCACCCACTCTGCTCGCAAAACTCAGCACTGCCGCTAATAAGCAGCTTAGACTGGTTGCCAGTAGGGTATGCGAAACGCCACGCTTTTGAACCCGGCTCATAGCCTACAAAGATCATCTTCCTAGACCTTGGCTCACCCTTTCTGCGCATGGCCTTTGGAACCAAAACATAAGCCTGCGAACCGAAAATGTGGAAAAAATCCACCTTCGGTTTCTTCCCATGAAGCAGAAAGTACGGTGTGTCTCCTACACTTGAATTGAACACCCTGTTCTGCACAAAGCATGCTGTCTTATAACTTTCAGCCCAAAAGCGCTGTGGCAAACCCGAGTCTGCCAACATAGCATTCGCTGATTCCTGTAAAGTGCGAAACTTCCTCTCCGCCACCCCGTTCTGTTGCGGAGAATAGGGGGCAGTCAAACGATGACTGATACCTTTCTGCCTGAAAAACGATTGCAGCGCAGAACCTGTGAATTCCCCCCCGCGATCAGATTGAAAGGAAATCACCCTGGTAGAGAAACGCAGCTCTACCGCTGTGATCCAATCTCTGATCAGTGCAGCTGCTTCTGATTTGCATCTAAGCGTAAAAAGCCAGGTGTGTTTCGAAAAATCATCAATCAGAATCAGAACCCATTTAGACCCAGCTAAAGAAGGTGTTGGCATGGGCCCTGACAAATCTGCATGGACCAGTTCAAAGGGTTTGCTGGTCCTTCTCTCTGACCTGGGGTATGTGCATGTTGTGACCTTTGATTGCTTACAGGCTTGACAATCTAGGAATTTGTCACATGCCTTGAACCTACACCCAATTGTGTTCTCTGCGGCTTTCCGCACATACGACCACGCTGCGTGCCCAAATTTCCTGTGCCACAGATGAATACAATCATTGTGTGGTGGGACATTTGCACACTGCACTTGGGCATCATCAATGGACTCTCCACTAGCCACATTTTCCACCAGCCACATTTTCCCACCAGCCCCATTTTCAATGGGCAGCTCCACCAGAAAGAGCCTGTCTTTCCTCTCAACACTGTAGATCTTCTTCCCATCCCTGTAAAAAGAGCACAAATTATTTGAGAACAGAACATCAATTCCAATAGCCAATAATGCTGACACACTCAAAAGAGAATGGGCAAGTTCAGGGACAAAATAAGCGGGCACTTCACAACCTAGAAAGGAGCAAAACAAAGATCCAGATTCAGTCAGAGGTCTTTTTGACCCATCTGCTAAAATAACAGAGCGTGCAGTTTTAACTGTCTTGCAGTTCCTCAGGAGATTTCTGGAATTCACGAGGCAATGTGACGCTCCACTGTCGACAACAAAAGAAAAACTGTTGCTTTGGCTGTTTTCCAAAGATGCCATGGCGTTGGTTGCACCCCCACTGTCAGTGTCCTTCCTGGTTGCCATGGCCACAGCCTCCCCCCGACTAGGGCTTGCGCTGCTTCCCAGGGATACCAACGCAGCTGTGGGGTGATAAGGCGCCTTGTCTTCCTCCTGGCCTGCTGCTTTCTCACGTCTGGCTCTGGGAACCTGCTTTGTTGACATTCCACGCCAGCTGGTGTCCTTGGCAGCCTGGGCTTCTAGCGGATGCTTCCCAGCGCTGTTGGACGTCGCCTCAAAGCACAAACAACTCTTGGAGACTTTGGCTTTCGCAGAGCTCTTGGATCGGCGTGCACCCCCACTCTTGGGTGCTCTGCTGCCTAAGGAACAGCCTGCCACTGCCTTCCTCTTCTCAGCTCTCAGCCACTCTCCAGCACACAGTCCATCACACAGATGTGGTGAAGCATGGACACAGCTTCCCAAAACAGCTCCAGCCCCCTCTAGACATAGGGCATTCTCTGGGCAACTCTCAGCCCCCTCTGGTGTGGCTCCCACTAAGGCTTGACATGCCATCTTCAGTGCCTGCCACGCGACCCAGGGCTTCCTCCCTTGGAGCTTTGGCAACAGCCAAGTATCAACGCTGGCCCTTAAAATGGCTAGCACCCTTTGCTCTCTCTCCAGAGCAGCCACGTCTGCTTCAGAAGCTTTTGCAGACCTCTCACTGGACTGGGCAAAGACTGGATCGGCCTGGGTGCAGTCCCACAGCTTCCTTTCTGCCAGCCAGCGGTGCATGCTCTTACTCCAGGCCTCCCAATTGGCCCCATGCAGCCTTTCGCTGGGGTAGCTCTCATGGCCTTGCTGTGCCTGAGCAGCCATCTCCTCCCCCCAGGGCTTCAAGCGTACTCACAAGTTGCCAGCAAGCAAGCTGGTCCTCCGAAGCAGCCGTCTCTCTTGGCTCTTGGCTCCGACCACCAGCATTCCTCACTGCCCTTCCTGGCAGGAGATCACAGCAACTCAAAGCTGGCAGTCTTCCTCCCTTCTCACACTTATCAGGAGACGCGGATCATCCATAACCTTTGGAGAAATAAATCTTTGGGTCCAGGCAGCGCTCCCTTGGCGTAGGCTCTGCTATCACCCTGACCTGGCCAAAGAAATTGCAGAGTAGCAGCGGTCCTGCTTCCGTGTGAGGAAAAGGGATAAATCAAGTCCAGAGACAGTCCGTCCTTATCTCTAGTAGCTTTATTTACAGAGCAATAAAGTTCCATCAGACACCATCAGAAACTTCAGCCATTCTCCGTGCTTTCCAAAAGCACTCTCACAGCAGCCTAAGTTGAGCTGCTTCTCTGTCCGTTGCAGAGACAGATCTGAAGAGCGTCAGAACAACATCCTGTGACGCACTTCTCTGCATGGAGCTCCTCCCAGCTCCTCCCAGTTCCAGATACAGGACACCAGTGAGTTTTAACCCTGTTAGTTCCAAACTCCACACAATAATGTAATAATAATTTATTATTTCTACCCTGCCCATCTGGCTGGGTTTCAGTTTTGCCATTTTGACGTAGCCCAACAGTTTAATTTGCCATTCTTCCAATGGCAGGGACCAGTTTTCCAAATTTTTAAACAAATTAACAACAAACCAGGGACGCGGGTGGCGCTATGGGTTAAACCACAGAGCCTAGGACTTGCCGATCAGAAGGTCAGCGGTTCGAATCCCCGCAATGACGGGGTGAGCTCCCGTTGCTTGGTCCCTGCTCCTGCCAACCTAGCAGTTCAAAAGCACATCAAGTGCAAGTAGATAAATAGGTACCGCTCCGGCGGGAAGGTAAACGGCGTTTCCGTGCGCTGCTCTGGTTCGCCAGAAGCGGCCTAGTCATGCTGGCCACACGACCAGCTCCCTCGGCCAAGAAAGTGAGATGAGCGCCGCAACCCCAGAGTTGGCCACGACTGGACCTGATGGTCAGGGGTCCCTTTACCTTTTAACAACACCAATTCGGATTCAGCATCAGTTTAAAAATGGACTTTTCGCCTTCCCTTCCTCCCTCCTTCGCTGCTCTCAGTAAAACACTTCCTCCTAGTTTCTAAACGTCTCCCGTCCGTTCCTGTTCCTCTGCCCTAGATTACCAACTCCGGACGCAGTGAGGGCCGCCTGAACAGCCACGACCGAGGAAACAGCGCATCTTCCAGTTCAGAAACGCGTTTGGTGCTCAGAAGGTGGATCTCGGGGGGTGGGGAAGGTTTGGCCGGCTGGAAGCGGGACCCAGCCCGAGTCCCAAATCTGGCAGCCTTCGGCACCGACCTTGTGAATGTGTGTGTGTTTATCTTGTTCAGTGTTAATCACGTTAGGAGTTAGCTGTTGCCCTGAGAGAGAGCCGACCTCAGGAAAAACCTGGCCAGTCTTATTTCTGCGCTTCAGAAACCTGAGCACCGTTTGCGGTCTGCTTTCCGGAGCCGCTTCCGAGTATTAGCCAAGCCCTTCTTGCCAGAGAAACCCTTGCTTGACCTCTGTGGACCCCCTCAAAGCCCCCACACTTATTAGTGCAGGCCTGTTTTCGGAACGGAGACTCCGGACGACGCATCCCTTGCAGAAAACCTGCTCTCTCTCTCTCCTTCCCATGAGGGCAGGGGATTCAGAGCGGGTGGACTGAGCAAATTTACACCGATTCTGGAGCCGAGGGGGAAGAACCGATTTCTGCAGTTTTCACAAGCAGCAGCCGAACTGGCAAATCCATGCCTGGACCACACCGGGCTGCTCCTTAGTGGTAGAAAAGTCCCTGCATCTGGAAAATTAGCCTCATTTTCGGGTGGGGGGAAGCTTCCTCTCTATGTTTTGCCATGACGTCTGACGCTGCTTTTGAAAAGGCAGCAATCGGGTCTCCCAGCAGAAGGAAACAGGCGCACAGTGTTCTTGCGAGTGTCCGGCTTCTAACAGTGTGTGTCGAAAATTGGATGGATGTCGATGTTTTCCTTCCTCTTCCTGCCTCCTCCTCAAGCTCCACCTGCTCCTGAGCAATTTGCCTTTACTCAGTGACCAGTCGGGCTTTGCTGTTTAGGAAGCACATCTTTTTTTCTCCATGTCATTCTCCCTTTCTTTTCTTCCGCCTCCTTCCCTTCCCTGGAGCTCTGGCTCGAAAACGTCTGCAGTGCCGGTAATCCAGTGTTTGAGTCTGCCTTTCCCAACAGTAAACAAAGCCAAGTTTGGGATCTCCTCGCCTTCCTTCAGGCAGCTTTAGAGGCCCTGCCGGAGCCACAGGGAAAAATCCATTGTGGCTCTTGCCGCGGAAACGGGGACACCCCCGTGGTTGCGTGTAAAGGTTTTCTTCGACAGACTGGCTCGGGGTGACGTTTGGGGCTGGGATAGCGCTACCTGCTGAAGCCAGGTTGAAGACACGGGACCACCGCCACCCCCTCCTCGCCCCCAGCTGTCGGAACCACCACCAAGCAAGCAAACCACCGTTCCTGCCGAAGAGGCCATTGTTCACTTGTTGCTGAAAAGTCTGTTTCAAATAAATTGAGCTTCTGTTGATCAGTATTTGGGCTGGAAACACTGTCTGGCTTCTGCCTCTTTGTGGGGTTGGTGTGGGAAGGGTCAGGGAGCCTGGGCTATGAGGGAGGGGAGCATTTCTCTGCAAGACTCTGAAGCAGAGGGCAGCTGGCATGGACCCCTAACAGGAGGGGATTCCTTCCTCAGCTGCAACACCTATGGGGCACTCCCATTAGCAACCCAGGGGTTCAGTGGCGACCCGGAGCTGAAATCCCCATTGGCTGCAGTCGCTGGAAGCACAGCCCAAAGGAGCGAAGGAGAAACGGCAGTGGGAGAGTAAACCACTTGAGCTGTGTTTAAGAAAAAAATAAATAGTAATCGTAACAGGGGAGATGCTCAAAATTAGAACAGCAAGCTCTGGGCCCAGGGCAGAACCCTGCAGCACCCCACTTGTCCACATCTGGCTGTGGCAGCAAGAGCGCCGCCACAGGCCTTCCAGAGTGGGGTCCCACAGAGTTGTCGTCTCTGGTCCCACCTAGCCAGGCGTCCCCCCCCCATTACTTGTTTATGTTGTGCCTTCCTGCAGACCCCACCTGCCTCTAGGCTGGGAGTTTGGCCTCTCAACACACATCTCGAGGGCCGACACACAGAGGAAGAGGGAACGAGCTTGTTTTCTCCTGCCCCGGGAGGGTAGGACTCGAACTCGTGGCTTCACGTAGCCAGAAAGGAGGTGCCGACTCGACGTCGTCGGGAAGAACTTTGCGACGGTCAGAGCTGTTTGACTGCGATGGAAAGCGATGGACTCTCCATCCTTTGAGGTTTTCAAGCAGAGGTTGGGTCAGCGGTGCTTTAGCTGAGATTCCTGCACTGCAAGAGGGTTGTTGTATCTTAATCTTTTATCCCCCCCCCCCCAATTTTTTAAAATTGGTTTTCACAATATTATAAACAAACAAACACGAAAGACAAACAAGCATAAATCATAGCCTTATTGAAAATTACACTTATTAACTTTGTTAAGTGACTTCCCCGCTTCTCCTTGGTTGAATTTCATTGCATATCCTTTTAACGGTTTCCCAAGTCACAATTCTTATAAAATTTAACTTAAACAATAACATCCTTAAATCTTCATTTTACGAAATTAAACATATTAATTCAACACTTAACATAAATAAAATCCTAAGTCAATTAGGTATCTGCAAGCTGTTTTCAGTTAGTTTAACTGAACATATTTAACTAAATAATCATTAAATTTATTCCATTCTTCCTGATACTCCTCCTCCTTCTGGTCGCGGACTCTTCCGGTTAGGTCTGCTAGCTCTGAAAAATCCATCATCTTCATCTGCCATTCTTCTATCGTTGGTAATTCTTGGGTTTTCCACTTTTTATCTAACAAAATACGAGCAGCAGTTGTGGCATACAAAAATAATTTAACGTCTTTCTTGGGCAATTCCAAACCTGTTATTCCAAGAAGAAAGGCCTCTGGTTTCTTAATCTTTTAAATTGTATTTTAATCAACTTGTTTTTCTTATTGGTTGTTAGCTGCCCTGAGCCCGGTCTTGGCTTGGGAGGGCGGGGTATAAATAAAAAATTATTATTATTATTATTATTATTATTATTATTATTATGGTCATGGACTCTTCCAATCAGGTCAGCTAGCTCTGAAAACTCCATCATCTTCACCTGCCAATCTTTCTTGTGTTTTCCAATTCTTCACTAACAAAATTCTTGCTGCAGTTGTGGCTCCTCTATCCTTTCGTAGCTCTGTCCTCCGGAAGTCAGCGCCCCCTGGCCAGCGGCCGCTCTAGACGCGCGCATCTCTATGGCGACGCTGCTGTCCTCTGACGTCAGACCGGAAGCGGAAGTGCCGGGAAGGAGTCTCGCTGGCGGGCCGCTCCGAGTCTTCTCCTCACTGAGGTAAAAAGGATTTTCATTTTTTTTTGACACGCGCTTTCGAGCCCCGGGAATATTTCGCGGCCTCCGCCGCCTCTCCCATCGGCGCGGCTCCGGCGGAAGCCGTGCGCGCGCCGCTCTATCCCATTTCCATGGTTATCGAATGCTCTTCCCTTCCCTTCCCCCCCTCCCGTCCTTCAAGCGGCGGGCCCCGCCCCTTCGCCGCGTCGTGATCTCGCGAGATCCTGTCAGGGCGGGAGGAGACGGCTTCGCCCCTTTCTGCGCAGGCGCGCGGCTCGCTCGGCCCATCCCTTCCCGCGGCCGTTCCTTGGAAAGCGGGCGTGGCCCGATTCATAGCGCCATGGCAACAGCGGAGGGGGCGGGGATGGAATTGGAATAGGGAGGCCTGGTGGGTTTCGTAATAGGCGGGGTGGGCGTGACGTGCGTCGTGACGTCACGGCGATGACGTCATTGCACGGCCTAGTTGCGTGTTCAGTGCAGGTTGCATCCATTATTATTATTATTATTATTATTAGTAGTAGTAGTAGTAGTAGTAGTAGTAGTAGTATATTGCCCTATACCTGTAGATCTCAGGGAGCTCCACAACATAAAATTAAAATATAAAAAGGACAAAATATGTAATAAAAATAAAAATGGAATTCAAATAATAAAAATAAAAATAAAATAAATTTTATTTATATCCTGCCCTCCCCATCCGAAGCCGAACAGGGAGGCCTGGTTGATTTTGAAGTAGGCAGGAGAGGGAGACATGTGTCGTGATGTCATGGCTATGCCGTCATTTTGCACGGCCTAGTTAGTTGCGTGTTCAGTGCAGGTTGCATCCATTATTATTATTATTAGTAGTAGTAGTATACTGCCCTATACCTGTAGATCTCAGGGAGCTCCACAACATAAAATTAAAATATAAAAAGGACAAAATATGTAATAAAAATAAATATGGAATTCAAATAATAATAATAAAAATAATAAAAATAAAATAAAATTTATTTATATCCTGCCCTCCCCAGCCGAACAGGGAGGCCTGGTTGATTTTGAAGTAGGCAGGAGAGGGAGACGTGTGTCGTGATGTCATGGCTATGACGTCATTTTGCACGGCCTAGTTATCTGTGCTCTTGGAGCCTCAGCTTCAGGATCTGTCCTTCCAGTGAGCACCCAGGGCTGGTTTCCTTCAGAATGGAGAGGTTGGATCTTCTTGCAGTCCATGGGACTCTCAAGAGTCTCCTCCAGCACCACAATTCAAAAGCATCCATTCTTCGGCCATCAGCCTTCTTTGTGGTCCAGCTCTCACTTCCATACATCACTACAGTGGTATAGATAGATACAGTGGTACCTCGGGTTAAGTACTTAATTCGTTCCGGAGGTCCGTTCTTAACCTGAAACTGTTCTTAGCCTGAAGCAGCGCTTTAGCTAATGGGGCCTCCTGCTGCCGCCGCCACACGATTTCTGTTCTCATCCTGAAGCAAAGTTCTTAACCCGAGGTACTATTTCTGGGTTAGCAGAGTGTGTAACCCGAAGTGTATGTAACCAGAAGTGTGTGTAACCTGAGGTGCATTAATTTCCGTGGTTGTACTCTGAGTACAGCCTATTTTGTACACAGCCTTCCCAAAGCAGACCTGATTCCTGGGTCCTAGATATATGTGCTTTCAGGCCTGACAACACTTAAGCCTCTCCGACCGTCAGAGAAAATTTAAAATGCAGATGAGATGTAATCATAGAAATCATACTCCAGTAAATCATACAATAATACTCAAACCCCAAAGGGAAGAATCCCCCCCCCATTCGGTGTTGCCCTTTTGGAGGGGACAGCCAAATTATCTCTGTGGTAAGGTGATTTAATTGAAAAACTGATTTAGCTGGGAAAAGGTCTTTAGCTTATTAATCTCCTTTAAAAACTGGTTGAGGTTGCATGGCTGACGATGGCAATAAAATCATTTAGAGTTTGGTTACAGGGAAATAAAGAATATAAAGAAATGGTTGTTTAGGAGCAGTAGATCTCACCCCCACCTGTGTATTACCACTAATACAAATAAGAATATATATATTATTATTATTAATTAATACAAATAAACATGGAATTTAATTTACTTTGTGTTCCCTCCTGAGTTTTGCAGCCATCTTGCATTTCCAATGCTAAAATTTACCGAACATAAATTATTTAAAAACAGCTGTTACTTTTATCATGCTGACTGCGATGTTATCTTGCATTACAACTGTATTACGTCATGTTATGTTTTCTGCACTTATTTTATTGCTTACGTTTTGATGGTTGTTGCTTTTTAGCAATTTTGCGTGCACAAAATATACAAAATTATTTTGAAGAAACCGCTATGGTTTTCACCAGGGACAGCTTTCAGCTTAACAAATGAAGGCTGCCATTCTAATCATGTCTGCTCAGAAGTCCCATTGAATTCAATCGACTTTCCTTCCAAGTAAATGGGAAAGCAAGCTTTCTCCCTCCTCCAAGGGACAGCCCTTCAGATATTGGAAGATGGCTCTGCTATCTCCTCTTTTCCAGGCTAAACATCCCCAGCTCCTTCAAGCGTTCCTCATCAGGCTCGGTTTCCAGACTCTTGACCCTCTCGGTCTCCCTCCTCTGCCCACCTTCCAGCTTCTCAACATCCTTCTTAAATTGTGATGCCCAGAACTGGACACAGGATTCCAGGTGGGTCTGACCAGGGCAGAATAGAGAGGCACTAGGACTTCCCCTGATCTGGACACTAGACTTCTGTGGGTGCAGCCTAGAATAGCATTCGCTTTTTTCGCTGCTGCATCACACGGTGGGCTCACGTTCAGCTTGCGGTCCGCCGTGACCCCCAGATTCTTTTTGTGGGTACCACGGTCTAGCTAGGTGTCCCCCTCCCTATATTTGATCATCTGGTTCTTCCAGCCTAAGAGCAAAACCTGACCCTTGTCCCTGCAGAAATTCATTTTGTTAGCTTGCGCCCAGTTCTCTTAAGGTAATTTTGAATCCCGATTCTGTCTTCTGTGGCATTGGCTACCCCTCCCGAATGAATGACTTTTATTATTTCGGTCACAGACCAGTTCCCGCCCACATACAATATCAAGGGAGTCATAGAACGTGATAGGGATACTTTTGAATTTGCAATTAGGTATAACAGGGACAATACAGATATAGCAACAGTTAAAAATATATAAATTAAAACTTAGTCGCTAACATATAACCTAAAATTATCATTTAAAACCTTAATCATTATGATAGCACAGCTTGTTCCCTCAGTTTTATGGCAATCACACAGAATTTGGCTACTCTTAACGTGATCTCAGGATCCTTGTCCTCTACCAGGGATTTTAGAAACTGGCTACCCCTCCCAGTTCGATGTCGCCTGCAAATTTATAAAGACAATGAACAACAACGGGCCCAGGACAGAACGCTATGGACCCCGCTGGTCACTTTTTCCAAGGATGCTGAGGAACCAGTAATGAACACACTTTGGGTTTGGGCAGTCAGCATCCCAGAACTGGACACAGTATCCCAGGTGTGGTCTGACCAAAGCAGAATAAATAGGGACTAGGACTATTTATAGTCAAAATATATTTATAGGCAGAATAAATAGGGACGCGGGTGGTGCTGTGGGTTAAACCACAGAGCCTAGGGCTTGCCGACTGGAAGGTCAGTGGTTCAAATCCCCGTGACGGGGTGAGCTCCCGTTGCTCGGTCCCTGCTCCTGCCAACCTAGCAGTTCGAAAGCACGTCAAAGTGCAAGTAGATCAATAGGTACCACTCTGGTGGGAAGGTAAACGGCGTTTCCGTGCGCTGCTCTGGTTCGCCAGAAGCGGCTTAGTCCTGCTGGCCACATGACCCGGAAGCTGTACGCCGGCTCCCTCTGCCAGTAAAGCGAGATGAGCGCCGCAACCCCAGAGTCAGCCACGACCAGACCTAATGGTCAGGGGTCCCTTTACCTTTAGGACTTCCCTGGACACTATAGACTTCTGAGGATGCAGCCTAGAATAGCGTTAGCTCTGAACAAACTACAATTCCCAGAGAGGAAGCCATGATTGTTTTAAACAGAACGGTCCTGCTCCGAATGTATAGTGCAGGCATAGGTAAACTCGGCCCTCCAGATGTTTTTTGAGACTACAATTCCCATAATCCCTGACCACCGGTCCTGTTAGCTAGGCATGATGGGAGTTGTAGTCCCAAAACATCTGGAGGGCCGAGTTTGCCTATGCCTCGTATAGTGCCTATGGGGCCTGAAAGCTTACATTTGAGTGGGCATGGCGAGGATTGTACTATGAACATAATCAATTTCCTTAAGAGATTTCAAACCAGCACTGGTAGACTTAGAGCCTTAAAGCATCTGAATAATTATCTCGCAAATCCTTGTTGTCCAAATGTTATTTATCTAAGCTGTTTCACCGCACCTGTGTTCCTGAGATCTTTTTAAGGAAATGGAGGGGAAATGTTTTAATCGAAAAGCAGCTTTCTTTCCCTTCCAATATCTCAATTACGCCTCAGATCGTTTGAGCAGGGTTCTAGTGCGCATGACTCAATTAATTTTAATTAGATTTTCTAAAAAAGAAGTCACTTTTTAGGTTATTTGCCCTTAGAAGGATTAAAAAACCCCAAATACCACCAATGAACAATTAATGACTTACAAAATTGTATAGTTTCATCTATAATAATGGTAGGAAAATAATAATACCAGCCTGTGTGTAATATGATGAAATGAACCATTTAATCAATGCA
Source organism: Podarcis bocagei (assembly GCF_964188305.1). NCBI lineage: Eukaryota > Metazoa > Chordata > Lepidosauria > Squamata > Lacertidae > Podarcis > Podarcis bocagei. The sequence continues at coordinate 817,208 of NC_138144.1, read as the reverse complement.
AGCCAACTTTTAAAAAAGGGCTGGTTTCCTATAAGGGTTTGAGCTTTCTCATGACACCCATAATCTCTTGGGCATCTAAATACAGTCTTCTTATACAGTCCGCAGACCTGCAGGTTTAGGGCGGTATACAAATTTAAATAAAAATCATTATATTGTTATGTTTTACTGAAAATCATTTTTCTTTTTTGCAGAGGGGAAGGGTTGCGTGTGCGTTTGCATGTGGGCAGAGCAGCCATTCCGCATTTCTTATTCTTCAATGGGCTCCGGGTGATTCCTGTCAGGCCCGCGTAATCGTCTTTTATTATTATTTTTAACGCGTTCAAATGCTTGCGTGTTGACGCTCCGTCGGGAAAAAAATGGGGGTTGGTGGGGAGTGCTTTGAAAAAAAAAACGAAAAAAAAACACCCGGGTTTCGCGCCCGCTGCAAACGTAACGTGTGAACGCGCGTCGGGAGATTCGGAGCGCGTGACTGGCGGGGGGGGAAGAAAAGCGCGCGGCCACGCCCAAAAAAAAAGGTGGGGGGAGGAGGAGGAGGACGGCAGCGCTCCGCGCATGCGCCGGCGCGAAGGCGAGCCGCCGCTCGGCGAGCGTCCGTTTTTTTTTTTTTTTCCCCTCACCCACAGCGCGCCTTTAACCGGCGCGGCGGCTGTCCAATGGGCGCTCCGGGCGCGCGCGCCGCGGCCAATGAGCGTCGTCGGGCGGGCGGCGAGGTGGGCGTGGCCGGTGCCGGAGCCCGCCTCCCTCCCTCTGCCGCTGCTGCTTCTGCCGACTGAGGGAGCGGAGCGCGGCCGGAGGGACCCTCAGCTTCGTCGGCCCGCCGCCTCGCCTCGCCTCGCCGCCGCCGCCGCCGCAGCCCTCCTTCCCCGCCGCTTCGTCGCAGCGGGAGCGACGTCGTCAGGTGAGGCCTCCGCCGCCGCCGCTGAGGGAAGAGGCGGTTGGTCGGAGGAGGAGGAGGAGGAGGAGGCCGCGGCGGCGGCGGCGACAGTGAGAGCGGGCCAGGCTCGCCTTGCGGCCTGCGCGGGCGGTGACGCAGGAGGGGGCGGGGCCTGCGCCGAGGGGGCGGGGCCCGCGGCGAATGGGGGCCGCTCCCCCCCCTCTTTCTCTCCCACCCCCCCTTCCCAAAAAAAGAGAGAAAGAAAAGCACGAGGGAGGGAGGGGAGGGGAGCGCGGAGTCTTTTGTTAGGGCGGGGAAGGGAGGCAGGGCGGCCAGCCAGGCTGATCGCCGAGGTGGATGATCATATTCTTCTTCTTATTATTATTAGCATCATCATCATATTATGATCACAGTAGTGGATGATCATTTTATTATTATTATTATTATTATTATTATTATCATCATCATCACCATATTATTATTATTATTATTAGCATCATCATATTATGATTGCAGCGGTGGATGATCATTTTATTATTATTATTATTATTATTATTATTATCACATTATTATTATTATTATTATTATTAGCATCATCATCATATTATGATCACAGTAGTGGATGATGATTTTATTATTATTATTATTATTATTATTATTATTATCACCATCTTATTATTATTATCATCATCATATTATGATTGCAACGGTGGATGATCATATTATTATTATTATTATTATTATCATCATCATATTACGGTCACAGTAGTGGGTGATCATATTATTATTATTACCATTATATTATTATTATTATTATTATTATTATTATTATTATTATTGATTGCTATTGTTGTCTTTGGGCTTCTGCCTTTTTGAAAGGAGGACCAGCCTCACTGTTTTTACAAGTGGGGGGTGGGGTGCAGGAAAACCGGACTCGCGGTTGCAATCGGAATCCTTCACGTTAAAACCCCTCCCCCACCACCAATGGCAAATCCAGGTTTATTATCAAAATTTGCACGGAAGAAAGCAAAGTTGCATTTCTGGCTGAATTTGGGTGTGTGTGCAGGGAGTCACAGTTGCGATTGAAATTGTTCACACACACCAATCAGGTTTATTATCAAAATTTGCAGCGAGCAAAATTAAAGTTGAGTTTTCAGCTGAATTTGGGGGGTTGGGGGTGGAACCCGCTTGAAGCGTCCGTTGTGTTGGAGATGTTTCAATGGCTATCGTTTGATTTGCTCCTTTCAAGCAGCTGGAAATCTGTAAATTTTGATAATAAACCTGATTTGCAATTTTGCGGGGGGGGGGTGTTGGATGATTTTGATGGCAGCTTGTTCTTCCCTCACAGGGAAGGAATTTGAGCACGGTGCAAGCCAATTGCAATAGCAGCAGTGGGGTTTCGTCCCAGGTGCTTGGAGCAGACCTATTGGAATAATGCACCTGAGGAAGTTTAAGGCCCTTTAGTTTTAATTAAGGATCTACCCTGAGTAAGAATATCATTTGGCACAACCCAGAGGCTTGGTCTTTTTAAGGCCTTGCTGTGTATACATGCACAGGTGAACATTGCAGGTGCGCGCACACACACATTATTGACAGACAACAGCTTTGCAAGGTTCAGGTCAGACACTGAGGTCCAGGTGAAGGGGTCTTTTGGTGGTTCCCTCACTCTGAGAAGTGAAGTTACAGGGAACCAGGCAGAGGGCCTTCTCGGTGGTGGCACCCGCTCTGTGGAACGTCATCCCATCAGATGTCAAGGCAATAAGCAATTATCTTTTAAAAGACATCTGAAGGCAGCCCTGTTTAGGGATGTTTTTAACATTTAATGCTGTATTGTGTTTTTAATATTCGGTTGGAAGCCGCCCAGAGTGGCTGGGGAAACCCAGCCAGATGGGTGGGGTATAGATAATAAACTATTACTTGTACTGTATTAAATCTAAGAAACCATTCCTTAAGATGAGGAAAATAAAGGGGAAATGGTACGCTTTGTTCAAAGCACATCTCAGTAATCCTTACAGGGCCCTATGAGGTAGGTCAGTATTCGTATTGCTAAGCTAAAAATGTGCTTAATTCTAAGCCACCCAACTAAAAACAATAATATGTAGCGTTTATGTTGGGTTTTGGAGCGCTCAGAACTGCTTCCTAGTGATCCTTCAGTTTTAAATGACTGTATTTTATGTTGTTTTACTATGCAAGCCAGTTTTGGAGTCCTGTAAGTTGGGCTACGCCAAGACAGGATAGTTAATATAGTGCCCTCTAGGTTTTGTTGGTCTACAACTTGCAGGTGCTCCGGCAGCCAGCAGGGTCAGTGGTCAGGGTTCATGGCAGTTTGAGTCAAAGCAACATCAAAGGGTCACTGCATTGCTTCTCCGGGGCCGAGAGAGAGCAACTGATTTGCTGCTTCCTCTTTGGGATGTATGAATATAGTTGAAGGAAACACGATGGAACTGACAAGTATAGTTAAAGTTGAGGAAGGGTACAACAGGATTAATATATTTATTCAAATAATTGGTCTGTTTAGTGTATACAGGGATTTAAATTGCCCTAAAATACATTGGTATGTCCATTTTGAGATGAGGGGAAGAAGCAGGAATACCAAAGCAGCAGATTCAGAATTAGTGAGCGGCAGAATTTCAAGTTTCTAATGTGGCGTGGTTTCCTTCACTGAAAGGCTTCTTCTGTTTAATCAAGCATTTTGTCCATCGTCAGCTCCAGTGAGTTCCACTTCCTCTTTCTCACCCTTGAGCATGAAACGAGCTTTTGTACACTGGGAGATTTATGTGAATTAGCCCTGGTTCCGTAGCGTGCGCGTGTGCATTTGTACTGAATGGAGAAGGAAATGACGACTCCAAAAGGGATGCCTCAGATTGACAGGTTCACCTGGAAATCATTACTGCCAGGAAGTTCTTGTTTTAAATCTCAATTTGTTTGCTCTTATCGGGTACGCAGGGCTTGAACAAGCTGAGACGGCCTGACCTCTTTTCTTCCTTGTTTCCTTTCAGAGGATCAGAGTATGCTATTAGACAAGGACTGTCAAGACTGGTTCCTTTGGAACTTGTGCTGGGGTGTGTGTGTCTAATTTAAGCGCTTTGCCAAGAGAAACAACCAAAAATGAGAAGGTCCCTAAGAGTATGAGAAACAACAGACAAAAGCATGGGAAACAAACAAACAAAAACCCTAGTGAGAGGCAAAATGACAGGCTATCTCATTGTTATAAATTGATGGGTTTGGAGAAATGTTTGTTCCACAACAGTGGCTACTGCTTATATATGTTCATTGTCCTTTTTTATATCACATTATTTGGGGTTTGGGGGCTTCTGTGCTTTTGCCAAAAGGAGCTACATAGAGATGCGATGCTCCTGCGTCTGACTGTGAAGTTGGCTCAGGAGTATTGTAGGCAGAACTAAGATTCTCTCCTCCAAACCTTCTCTGCTGTGGGAGATGCATTCTAGCCCACCTGACTCACCTGGGAACTTGGGGTGCTGCTGACCAGCTAAAAAGAAAGGCGGTGGAGAGGCATACTCTGGCTACTCTCTGCTCCCCACTTTTCTGCTTAACGGCCTTGTCCCACCACAAGGCAAGTGTAGGATTGGAGCCTTTGCTTTAAGAGAGACATCCAGGGCAAAAACGGCTGGGGGTTGGCATCCTGCGTACCACTTTTCTGTGGAAACTGCCTGCCTCACACATGGTGGAGCATCCCCCCCCCCAGTTGCTCTCCTTGAGCTGGGAATGAGATTGAGCTGGTAGGAAGCATTTAGGCAGAACTGCTGCCTCAGTGCAGGACAGCTCTGTGAGAGCTCCCAGGCCTGGTAACTCAAAGAAGGGAGAAGGTAATGTGAAACCCAGCATAGAGCTGGTGCAGGTGCCATGGTTAATCGGGGTGGGCAGAAGACTGGGGAACTAAACACTCCCTCTGACCCTCCTCCCAGTCAAATTGCACCCCCCCACACACTTCTGCGACTTCCCCTTCATTTGGTGCTATGGCTACTACCAGCTTTGGTGAAGAAAATTCCTAAATCCTTGCACATTTGCATACAGAAACCACCACGTTGCTGCTGCTGCTGCTGCCATTTGCGGCATCCGTCTGTCTTGAGAGACAGTGGAGTGCGCCTCGGGGGTCGAAGTCAACCCCATTGTTAGCAGCACTGAAGGGGACTCCCCACCCCTCGGCGTAAGCCTGGGCAGCGTGTGTGGAGGTCCTGGGCTGCCCAGATGACAAGACCCCCCTCCTGGCCTCTGCTTTCTGAAGGAAAGCAGAGCAATGTGTTTGGCAGTAGCTTGGCTGCAGGAGATGCCAGAAGGAGGCACACAAGAAGACATCCAACCTTCTTAGAGTCTCTACTCTTGTGTAGGGTTTACTCCTTAGCCGTTTCTTCCAGTAATATCCTGCAAGGCTGCGGATGGTTAGGATCAAAAGTTTTCTTCTCCTAGATGGGCAAGCTGTCTAGGTTGACGAGCTCAAGAAACCACCTTCTTTTTTTGTCTTGTCCTCCATCAACCCTCTAACACCCCCATGAATATACAATTTCTGGACCCTAATCAAGGCCGATGCTGTTTTCCCCCCGCCGCCGCTTCTGTCTCCTGGCAGGCCTGTTGGCAGCCTGGCAGCCCCAGATTATTTGTACTCACTGTGACTCATCGCCATACTTTGGATTGTCCTGAATACCACCATTTGGCAGCCAAGCCCCCAACCAGAAGTCCTGCTTGGATGCAGCTTGGCTTGCCTGCTGAGGAAGACACTGTGGTGATCGATGATATTGTCGTTTATCCGTTTCAGACCCCCTTAGTGGAATAGCGGCCCTAGTGGCTTGTGGAAAGGTGGCAGCGCAGTCAGATATGCAGTACACAGGTCTGTGCTCAGCTCTGCACTTCGCTTGATGTCATGATTGAGGGCGGTACGCGAGTCAGCAGCCTCGATGGAGATGTTAGGCGCCCAGAAATCTCCGCTTTGTTGCAATTGGACCCGCGTCAGTAGCATAACGTTCCCAGCCCCTGGGGAATTTCAAACACTGGGTCAGCCGCATGCTGCTCCTCCTCCTGGTTGTCTTTTCTTTCTTTTTAACCACATGAACCTTCAGAGCTGAACCATTTGTATTTTCTCTCCCTTTTGGCAGATTTCTTTTCTAATTAAAATGTCTAATGGTTATGAAGATCACATGGCTGAAGACTGCAGGGACGATATCGGGAGGACAAACTTAATTGTGAACTACCTTCCTCAGAATATGACCCAGGATGAGTTACGGAGCCTGTTCTGCAGCATTGGGGAAGTTGAATCCGCCAAGCTTATTCGAGACAAAGTGGCAGGTAAAAATAACATGTAGCCTGTCCTGAAATACAGGCGTCCCTCTGCCCACCAGTTACTCGTATCACACTTGCGCTCGACCACATTTATGCGGGTCGCCGTGAAATAAACAAACAGAATGGACTTCCCTTCTCGGGGCTGTAAGTGAGAGAAGGGGCCACGGCACATTTGAAGCCTTGAAATTGCTGGAGGGGAGGAGACTGCAGGGGGCCCCTCCCGGCGCCTCGGCTTGGCACAAACACTCCTGCCCGTCCATGGCAGCACTGGAGGTGGGGGAGAGGACATACTTTAGTGGCAGCTGCTCTCGGCTGCCTTCCTCGCCCTTTTGCCCTGCTTCAAACCGGATGCCATGGCCTAGGTGGCTCAGCAGCCTCGGGGTGGAGCCTTTGTGTGCTTGGAGCGGCCCGATATCCTGCTTGGGAATGAGGTGCCCGCTCTGCCTCTCCTGGACCTGGTTTGGGCAGAGGGGAGGGGACGAGAAGGTCATCTTGCCTAGCCCAGCTTCGTCCCCCTGCTGATCGCCTGGTCCACCTCACTCCCTGCTACTGCCTCTCCTTGCTGGGGGAGAGTTGCCACGTAAGCGGGAGGGAAGCCTGTATAACACAAAACTGAGGTGGACAGACAAACATTCTGTACGCATGCTTATCTTGTCGAGCTGTTATTGCCATCGCTATTGGCATTCATTTGTTGCTTTGTACAAATGTGTGTGTCGGGGAAGCCACACGGCAGCTGCAGCACTGGTGACTAAGGTCGGAGGAAGCCTGTCTAGGATCCAGGGAACCGCGCGGTTAGTTCTGCGTGCCTACAGAGCAGCTCTCCAAGCCACATGGTGAACTTTGGGGGTCCTGGTCCTTATTTTCTGAAACTCCTATAGCACAGTTTTTTACGTGGCTTTTTTTGCCATTCATATTCAAAATAAACCAGGTCCCTAATTAGTACAGATAAGGAGTGCTTCGTTTTAACCGGTGTTGAAGCAAAGTGGTTCTCCTCTGTCACCTCCCCTCTTCCTTTCAAGAAGGCTATGTTTAATTAATTAACCTTCGCCCCTGTAGGTCACAGCTTGGGCTACGGCTTTGTGAACTACGTCACAGCGAAAGATGCCGAAAGAGCCATAAACACGCTGAATGGCTTGCGACTCCAGTCCAAAACTATCAAGGTAAAAGTGACTCTCTCAACTGTGGCTAGCAGGAGTCAGTCTGCAGCTAGAATTTCTGCTTATTTTTGACTGTCCAACCCTTTCCTCTTTTTCCCCCCCACCCTCCGCCCCCTACAATGGTCATGAGTGTGTATTTTTAAAATGTTTTGTTACATTATTGTTTCATTAGCCTTGAACTCATTGGACAGGGAGGCAGTGTATACATGTTCAATAAAAATGTGCAAACCTGAATTCTAGCAGAGCAGATTTATTAGTCAGTTGCAGGAGAAACAGCCAATAATTGTGTGACATTTAAAAGTGGACACATTTATTAAACCTACTTAATCTTACACGATGTGAACAATGAAGAGAGAGAGAGTGTACTTTATTTCATTTTTTACATCTTGTATTTTAATATATTCAGTAGTGTGCAAGACATTTTGGCTGATTAATTTCATGCTTTAAGTTGCTTGATTAAAACTATGCAAGTTTGCTTATGAGAAACAGCAGTTCTAGAGGGGAGAGCTTAGTTCAGGACTGTAATACCTCAAGGACTGCCTCCCTCCATATGAGCCTACCCGGACCCTGAGAGCATCTTCTGGGGCACTTCTTTGCATGCCTCTTCCTCAAAGAGGGTGGCAACATGAGAGCAGGGCCTTCTCTGCAGTGGCTCCCTGTCTTTGGAATGCTTTCCTCGGGGAGGTTTGCCTGGCGCCTTCATTATACACCTTTAGACGCCAGGCAAAAACGTTCCCCTTTAACCAGGTCTTTGGTTGATTTGATTGACAACCTATGCCCTCTTAGAATGCATTATTGGGTGGTGGTTGTTTTTATTTTGATTATGTAGTTTGTGGTTTCACATTCTGCTTTTATCTTGTGAACTGCCCTGAGACTTGCAGGTGTAGGGTGGTATATAAATTCAATTAACAACAACTTGTGAGGAAAAGCCTCTTTTAAGATGGCACTGCCGTGCATTAATTTTATAAGCAGTGACTAAATGGTGGGGGAACGTTGGATTCGTTTTAAAGTGCTGGTATACGAATCTAACCAATTAGTGGCCTCAACCCTGCAGCCCTAAATGTGATATCTATGTGTGCGCCTGTTGCCTTTGTGGAAGGGGAGATGTTAAGGCAGCACGGCGGTCGGGCTTGGCCCTCTACCAGCTGCATGGCTCACAAGACAAAAGGGACAAGCCACGGGTCAGGGAAGAAGCGAGGCGCGCGGGGGGGGGAATAAGTGAGGGGGTGGCCTGACCTGCCTCCCAATCTGAGCAACACATCTGTCGCTGCTTTGAGAGTCGAATCGCGTGACTGCGCGCTGGCGGCCGCGCACCCATGAATGAGCTGCTTGTATCCTTCCAAGCGTCGCTCTCTCTCTCTTGGCTTACCAAAGCCTCGCTGGGAGGAGGTTGTCGGATGAGAAAGCTAACCCTGACTTTTAATTGCTGCGTTGTAGTCTTGCCTCTGAATAGTAGTGTGTTCCAAGCGCTGCATAGGAAGCAAATTGTGTACAGGGCCAAAGGGGCACCCCCAGGAAGGTCCTTAAAGGCGTGCCCAGGGGTCATGGCTTTTTGTGAAGAGCTCTGTGCCGTTAGTTCCCATGCCCATGTTTATGCTCTCTTAAAAACAACAGCCCTGCAGGCATTCAGTCTGTTGCTTCGCCAAGTATTGTGTGGAGGAGTAATTCCGTGGGTGTGCGATCCCTTAGAGAAAACTTCCAGTCAGTTGCATCCTTTCCTTCATTATCTCCAGCACCTCAATTGGTTACAGTAAGGGGGCATGCAAGATAGGAGCAGCCACTGCAGTACAACTCAGATTTACGCAATTGCGGTTACCTTTGTGGTAGAGTTTAGAAGCCCTGAGCATACCATCCGTACAGAAATGGCACCCGCTGCTTTTCTTCCTGCCCCAAATTTGAACGCACAAGTTTGAACAGCTTGGTGGAATGATTCTGCTCACCCAATCTCTGCGCTTACTGGGAGGTAGAAGGGCGGTGCTGCTGCTGCTGCTGCAGACCCACCAGAGTGGTTCTGCCCATGTCTTTGTTGCGTTGAACCACCTCCGCCGCCCCACCTTGCCCCTCCCAATAAGCAGCAGTAACACGTCCAGCTGGCGGCCAAGTGAGGGGGAAATGGCCTCAGCATACTGCCTGCCGCTGTTGTTGCAAGTGACCTCCTTGTCCAAGTCCTCGTTGCGGGACAGATGGCCACCCCAAAAAGGGGTAGAAGTTGGGCCAAAGTGCAGGGATGATCCCGTTAGCAACTGCAAAAGAAGGAAGCCGAACTGACGCTAGAACTTCTGGAGGGGCGCTTCATGAGTTCGCATGCCCAACCAGTGGTTTTCCTTTTCCTTTTAGGTTTCGTATGCCCGCCCAAGCTCTGAGGTTATCAAAGACGCAAACCTGTACATTAGCGGACTGCCGCGGACAATGACACAGAAAGATGTTGAGGACATGTTTTCACGGTTTGGACGCATTATCAACTCGCGCGTGCTGGTTGACCAAACTACAGGTGTGAAAGGCGGCGATGGTTTTGTTTTAGAAGCTCTGGCGTTTAGAAGCTCCTTTTGCTCAAGAGTGGCTATCACATGTGTCACTTGGAAACACTCCCCCCCTTTTTTTGCCCCCCCCAGTCACTCTTACCTTAGGTAGCAGGGCGGTATGGCTACAGTTTGTGGAGGTGGCCAGCTCCCCTTAATAATTCACTCTGCTTGTGAGCACTTTCCCCTAGGGATGACTCTCATGAAATACCACCTCCATTATTGGAACAGATTTGCTGTTTCGGAGATCCCTCCATTGGACGTATTGAACCATGAACCTCCTTAAGGCGATTTGCATAGCTTTTGAACTCTTGTCCCGATTAGGTGGTTGACCAAATACGATTCCACCCTCGCTCAACAAGCGCTTTGATCTTGTTAGTTTTGGGAGCCCTTCCAAGATCCTGAACAACAACATGCGCACTCTCTAGGAACTTGCCTCTGCCAAAGTCAAGTGAAGCAAGTGTTGTATATCTCCCATTAAAACCCAACAAAGTGGGATGTGTTTTAACATTTCTGGTTGCATAGAGATTTCTGTAGCACTCTTCTAGCGCCTATGCACTGCTCTGGGTGAAAACATTTTAAATCCATGTTATAAAATACTGTAAGAAGTGCATCAAAAGCACCGGCTGCCGATATAGAACATGACATTCATGGAAGGTACTTAGGCAGTTGGATTGTCTATGCCGGCTGGCAAAAGACAGCCAGATGGAGGTTGGATTCTCTCCCCCCCCCCCATTGCTGTGCAGCCTTGTTCCAGGCAACCTGGGCACATTTGGGGGAGCGGAGGAGACGCACTTAACTCTGTGTTTTTGTCGCTTCGGTTTCAAGGTCTGTCCAGAGGGGTGGCGTTCATCCGGTTCGACAAGCGCTCGGAAGCCGAAGAGGCCATTTCGAACTTCAACGGCCACAAGCCCCCCGGCTCCTCCGAACCCATCACGGTGAAGTTTGCCGCCAACCCCAACCAGAACAAAAACGTAGCGCTGCTGTCGCAGCTGTACCACTCCCCGGCCCGACGGTTCGGGGGGCCCGTCCACCACCAGGCTCAGAGATTCAGGTAGGTTAGGAAGAGCTGACATGGGTGGAGGTCTGTGCTGTGTGTTGCGCTCGCTCTCTCTCTTCCTCTGCCTCTCTTGGTTTTTTTGTTTTTTGTTTTGTTTTTTGTTTTAAAATCATTACTGCTCATCACCAGGCGAAACACTTCCAGTAGATAGTTAAAGGGAGAGGAGTAAAACACCGGCATAAATGTTAATCCGTTCCAAAATATTAGGGTTAACAGTATGTGAAGAGCTTTTGTTCCGATAATTAGTCAATAAAGACCACTTTTCTTGGAATACTTCTTGTTGCCTACCTTCCTACAGCCTGATCCTACTGTGTTTTATCTAATTATTATTGCCCAGGGTATTCCATGCTAGCTAAGCCTTTATATCAGCCGTAGGTAGCATTATATTGGATATCCCAAAAGGAGGGGTCGCAATAGGATTCAATGTAAAATTTGTATCCAGTGATTTCTGTTATTACTTTAACCAACTCTTTCCCAATATTTCTTGACAGTTCACGTGGAACCCATCAGCTTGGTCCCAATTGCACCTCCAACTTCTTCCATTAGATTTTTTTTTTTAAAGTTCATTCTGTATAACTTTAGAGAGTTCTGAAAAAAAAAAAGATCTTTCAAAATTAATGGCAGTTGAGTGCTTCTGTCCCCCCAAATGAATATGTATTCCCACGGTATGTCAGTAATCATTGTTGATGTCCATTTCTTTTCTTATTTCTGTTCCATCAGATTTCTCTCTTCTTATCTCACTCCCTCTCCCCTCCCCCTCAAAAAATAGAATTTAATTAAATAGAGGATTAAAAAGCCTTCCAGGTCCTCCCCGTCTCCACCCACCCCGGTTAATAAAGATTGAAAATTTGTCTGTCTGATCTGATGCTTCACAACAGTGTGTCAAAAGATGGCATTTAAAAAAAAAATTCTGCAAGAATGGGGTGGTCTGGTACTTGATTGTAATGAACTTATTTCTCATATGGTGCAATTCCAGTACCGCTAAAACAGTATTCTGAAGCATGTAAAAACCTATTCCTTCTCATAGTCTAAAATTGCCGAAGCAAGTTTTTTTTGTTTGTTTTTTGCTTAGAAGGCTTCTTGTCATTTTAAAAACAACCTGTTCTTTTTAATGGCCTTGTGCAGCTGCGCTTAATGGGTTCCACACCTGCGCAGAGCCTCATTCGGGAACATTCTCAGGCTAGGCCAGAGTTGTTCTGCTACTTGGTACTGCTTTCCTAACTAAAAATAGTGCTCCAGGTAGTTTATAGAAGTATAAAAAGTACATATTGTAAGGCTGGGGGTGGAGAAGCAAGCAATTTAAATAAAACCAGATTGCAGTAACCTCAGCTCTGGTTCCAAGATCTAAAATGCATGCCCGGCAGTCCTGATTACGGCTAACAAGAAAGCGACAAATACCTGTGATCTTTTAAGAACCCTCAAACGAACTTTGCACATGTCTGCCTGTGGGTTAGCACCCCAAAGAAAGCCGCAGGTTTGCAGGCAGTTGTTTCAGACTGGCAATGAAAAAGCAAAAGCAATGGTTTGTTCTGCAGTTGAGGTTATAATGCGCATACCATGCGGAACAGCGCTAAAAGGGAAGAGGCTGTGCAGTTAAGACACTTTCCCAGGAAACGCGCCTACGTGTCCTTTGTAATAAAGTGTATTAATCTTAGACTTCCGAGCTGAGGAAGGAATACTGAGCACTTAAGTTAGATCAGGACGTTTAATTTTGGGGGAAGCAGGTTGGAGACAGGAATGCGACTTAATAAAGAAAAGTAGAATGGAGACTCCCGCCCTCATGAAAAAAGATCCCATTGCTGCTTTGACAGATATTGACCCCCTTGTCTGACAAGGCAGGCGTAATTATGAAACCTTTCCCCATCCCCTGCTTGCAGCCCAGAAGAAAAGTTAATCAGAAGAAAAGTCCAAATTGGGCATGCCACATAACGGCATTCCTCATCTTTCCAATATTAGTTTTGTGTTTAAAATAGAAATAAAGGAGAGATTCACGCAGCCTAAGCCTGGAATTTGATGCACGCCTGCCAGGGAAGAAGTTCCGTTGACTTCGAAGCGAAATGCATAATATTATTGTGCTGCTTGCATTGTATCTACTTTCTGCCTAAGACTGACCCTCTGATTTCAGCCGCACTTAACTGCAGCAGAATGATGGACTGTGCCAGGTTAATATGGCACAGACCTCCCTGGGCAGTTACTTTTGCGACTTGAGGACCTAAGGCCTAGATCTTTTTAATAGCTGGGTTTGCCCTGTGCCCCAAGAGAAGCTGCTGGAGAAACATAACTTCTTTTGCCTTGTGTAGCGTTAGGAATTGGGATTCTGTTCAGATATTTCTGAAACTTAAACTTACCAGCCAGGTCTAGGGAATAACATACTTTTAACAGGCTACAAACTCATCCCTTGTTCTGTGGTTCGTTTTTTGTTTTTTGATAGTTATTTTCCCCCCCCCTTAAACCTTTCTTCACACTTTTCCACTTTCATTTCCCGTTCAGTTCTTACAAAAGCCATCTATTTGATTACTGTTTTTGTTTTTAAAGTGTTCTCGACACATCGGTGTTCTTGCTTCTAAAAAAAGATAGTGCTTGAAAAGTTCCATTTCTTTAATAGCAGATAAAATTTTCAGCCATTCTTCTCGTTGCATAATTAAAAGATTGATAAGCTCCCCCTATTGATAAATGTTTCCTATATTGATGATATATACATATATTATTATTTTCTCTAACACTAGTTTCATAAATTTAGCTGCTACTTTTTACTTGCTGACCAATTTAATATGTGCTTTATTTGCATCTGTTCCTGATCCAAAAGACCTAAGTCAATCTAAGAAACAAAATTAGTCCCTTGAATAGAACTTTCCTTGTAGCTGGTGGGAAGAGTATATAATCTCTTATCTCAAGGCTCAATAGACTTCACCTTGTCTTTGAAACTTCACAATAATGGATACAGTCATCTCTGCCATACATAATACCCCTTGAAGGTTTTCTATCACTTTCTCATTTGGCAAAATCTGTTGCGCTAGCCCTAGCGTGTAGCAGGGCAGTTCTGCAGCCAAGACCGGGATTGCAGTTCCCTCAGTTTCTCCTTTATGATGTCATTGATCACAAGCCTCATTTGGGAGAAAATAACTAAATCCTCGACTTGGAGCTGGCTGTCTCCTTGCATAAACCGGAGAGCAGATAGATAGGCGAAGCAGCCACCTAGTCTAGCACTGTCTACTCTGACTGGCAGTGGCTGTAGCAGAGAGGGACCACGTCTAGCTCTTGCTACCTGAGTTAACTGGGAAATTGACCCTGAAACCCAGTGTGTCTGAAGCATGCAGTGCTGGCCATCTCTCCCCCCCAGTTTAACCACATCCTAGTGCAAATGAGAGCAGTTCCTGTTTCTGCGTCTAGCCCCCTTTGCACACCAGAGTAATTGAGGAAAGGGACAGGTAGCAAGTACAAACGGGCTGGCTATGAGCCAATTTCTGTTTGTGGGCCTCTCAATGTGGCCGCTCTGGGACTTCCTGGGAATCTTATTCATGGTTACTGGTCTTCTTGAGGAGCCATGGAAATTTTTTAAGTGGCGCCAGGCGTCCTTCGGAGCACAGTGTGAAAATTTGCTTTTACCCCGTCAAAAAGTCCCACAGAAATACTAGCAATTCCTTAATTATTGATAAAGTACTATTCACTAAAGTTCAAGCCCATAATGTGGGCCAAGTCCTACAACCTGTAAGTTTCGTACAGAAAAGACAAATCAGTAATAATGCAGACAAGTCACTCCTTCTGTTGAGTGGGGAATGAGCTAGCAAGATCTCTCACCTCTTAGCCTGCTAAGTCCCGCCCAGCACCACTAAATCAGCTACTTTAAAAAGAACCTTTTAAAAACCATTAATACGTAGTTCATTCTTCAAAAGACTTAATAGCAGCAGTTAATAAGCAACAGTTCAGTTCATAACTTGCTCTGTTTAGGGTATAATTTTTCCCCTGGAAAGCTAGTTATATCCTCTGTATCTACAGCAGTTTTCTTTCGAGAACCTCATTTACCACAACTTAGGCATACACACACTTTTGAAAACAAAACAAAACAAAACACTAGTGTTGTCAAGATGGCCCTCTCCTAATTTACTGTTCCTCTGGTTTTTTGGATTTCTTCTTTCACTTGCTTATGTGTCCTTTTTTGTTGGTGTTTTTTTCTTTTTTAAAGCCCTTACTCATTTTTCACACGATGCTTGTTGTAAACTCCTTCTCAGTAGTTGCCTTCTTCAGTGAATTCCTTGCATGTTTTTCTTTTTAATTTCTCCAAAAGTGTAGAGTCAGATGGGTATCTTTCAGAATTCTTGTCGTAGAATTCTTGTCACATGTTAAATAAATACATGTTCTTCTATCTGCCTGTACTCAGCCTCTTCCATGTAAGATGATGGTCCCCACCCCCCGAAAAAAACAAGACAACCACCTGTGTCAATGTTTCTGACAGTGCTACAGCCCTGAATGTTGACTGTAACTGGCTCGGGGTCAGAACCAGTGGCTCAATTCAGATGAAATGTCAAGCTCTGGTGTGGCAGGCCCAGAACAAAACGCTTTTAAACGCAACCTTCCCTTTCTCGTGTTTGCCACGATGTCTGAATCTGGGGGGGCGGTGGTTAGAGCTTTCCTCCCGAAAGCCTCGTTCCGAAATGCCGATTTCTGGTTTTGGAGGGGAAGCGCTCACCACAGCCTGCCGGCGTCAATGTCTCTGCACGTCATGGCTAACCCCAGATGGGAAATGGAAGGGGATCCGCCCAAGGGAGAGGAGAAGGGGTGGTGTCTATTGGTGGCTCAGTCGCATTCCTCCAGACTGGAGGGTCATCTGAACTGATCCTTAGTGGCAAACGGTGGCCATATTGTATGGGCCTGGTGCCTTGAATAATCACTTGGCTAAGCAATTCTCTATGCTCCTCTTAAAAACAAAGTGTGTAGCAATGCCCCCCCTCCCAAAAAAAAACCCCTGCAGTGCTACTCTTCCACAACCAGATAGTTGCTAGCTGCTGTGCCCTTTGGTTTTGCTTCATAAAGGATGCATTATTTTGTCTTGTCAGAAAAAGCAGTCCTACATAACCTGTTTTTGTTTTTAGAAAAGCACACAGTGATCATATGCTCTGCAGGTCCAGGTGGTCAAGCCCAGGGGGTCACTTTGCAGATAACCTAGGTCACCGGGAGGGAGAATAAGTAGCGGTGAGAAAGTCACGGACGAACTGAAAGGGGAAAGAGCCCTTTGTGCTGTTTGCTAGAAAGATGCCAGGCCTAACAGCAGAGAGTTTCCTTTCACGTTCTTGGGAACGGGGTGGCGAGTCCAGCAGAGTGGTTAGGGAAGGAGGAGAGTCTTAATATCTCCCTGTGCGTCCAGCTCCACTTGCCTCATTCCCGACTACTGAACACTCTGAACCAAGAAGTCACTTGGCTCAAATGGCGTCCTTGTGCAGGCAGATCTAAGTCATAGAATTGTATGATGTCGAAGGGGCCAGAAAGCCCGTCCAAAGCCCTTTTGCCCAATATCGAGCGCTCCTTGTGGGCCCTTTCAGAATGCCACTTGAGGAGACAGACCACTGGGGTCCCGCAGGGGGCAAGGCACTAGCCCTTTGCCAAGGGGGTCTCCGCATCAGCCTCTGACATCGCTGACAGAACTGTAAGCCTGGCAATGCGCAGGGCACAGCCTCCGGAAAATGTCTGTGCAAGCCCCGCTGGTGTGGGTGGTAGCAGCTTGAGTGCACCTTGTGCCCACCCCACTCTGGTTCATTTTGCTGGGACCTGCGCAGGAGACATTCCTGGTAGATCGGTGGCTTTCAGCCTGGCAAATTCTAGAGGGGCAGCTGCCTCTGTCTGTTGCAGTAAAACACAGCAGAGGGACTGGTGGCATCTTTAAGATGACAAGTAAATTTACCGCGGCCTGGCTTTGGTGGACTAGAGCCGCTGCTTCATCAGATGCAAACAAGTCATGAAATCCATGGGGCAGAAGCAAAAGTGGGGGTGTTTAGGCGAAGAATAACGTGGCCCATTTATAAAACAGCAAATCTTGGTGATGTTGGCAGCCTGCAATGCCGACTGAATGCCTGTGACGCGAAAGAGATCTGCGGCCCCAATTTGAGTCATGGATTTCCATTGTGTGGTCCTAGGATTGTGGGTTTCACAGTCAGGATTGTGGGTCTCTTTCACACTTCTAGCATAACGTAGCTCTGTGTGAGAGAGAGGGAATTCCTTGGTCGACTGTGGACAACACCTCCTGACCCCATCTTTTTAGAGAAAATGTTTTTAGAAAAAGCGTAAGGTTCTTATTTCAGGCCACTTTTTAATTCATTGCTTTTTTATGTACCGCTTTTGTTCAATGTCTTTATACTAATTATTGCTGCACAATCTTTTTTTGGTGGGGGGTGTATAGCCTGGTTTTTAATTGATGCCTCTGTGTTTTGATGTTTCACAGTTATGAATGATTATACAGTGGAGCCTCGGTTGTCGAACGTAATCCATTCCGGAAGACCGTTTGACTTCCGAAACGTTCAAAAACCAAGGAGCAATGAGCGGCCAGCCAAATCCATTGAGAAACTTTAAAGACATGCACGGAAGCCGTTTGACTTCTGAGGTGCGTTCGAAAACGGAAGCAGTTACTTCCGGGTTTTTAGCGTTGGGCTTCCGAGGCGCTCGAAAACCGAGGTTCCACTGTATCCCTAAAAGGGCTGCATGTAAACCGGTTAAAGTAAAAGCAAATAAATCATTTTTTTTAAAAAAACAGCGCATCTGACGAAGCAGGGCCTAGTCCACGAAACGCTGACGCCGCGCCAAATCCGACAGCCTTTAAGGCGTCCCAGGGAGACTCTGTCTTCTTGCCAAAACGCAGCGCCCGGGTGCTCTGAATTCCCCCCCACCCACCCAGCGCTCCTAACCTTTTAATTCCCCCAATGAGCTTCTCTTCTTTTTTTTGAACTTGATTGAAACTGACTTTTTTTGTTTTGTTGTTTTGTTTACATGAACTATTTTATGTCCTTTTTTATTTGGTAGGTTCTCTCCTATGGGTGTAGATCACATGAGTGGGCTTTCTGGTGTAAATGTCCCAGGAAACTCCTCTTCGGGATGGTGCATCTTCATCTACAACCTCGGCCAAGATGCCGATGAGGGAATCCTCTGGCAGATGTTTGGCCCCTTTGGCGCGGTGACTAATGTCAAAGTCATCCGCGACTTCAACACCAACAAGTGCAAAGGCTTTGGCTTTGTGACAATGACAAACTATGAAGAAGCCGCCATGGCCATAGCGAGTCTTAACGGCTACCGGCTGGGGGACAAAATCTTGCAGGTTTCCTTCAAAACCAACAAATCCCACAAATAATTTCGCTCGTGGCTTTTTTCTTTTTTTTGTATGGAATAGATAACCGAGTGACGGAAAAAGTTTGAAACCTTTCTCTTTTTTTGTTTTGTTTCCGTTAGTGTACAACTCGATTCTTCTTCTTTTTTTGTTTTGCGCCAGTTTTCACACAAAGAAAGTTGTTTGTCTTTAGTCTAAATGAGAAGTGGGATAAAAGGGTTTTTATATATTCTTGGGATGCCACCAACATGTTCAAATGTTTCGGGTTGTTGTTTTTTTAAAAAAGTCCTGCAATTGTTTTATCGGTTTTTAATTTTAGATGGTTCTGCTTCATGACCTTGTCCCCGAGCCAAAAATAATAATAATACATACATCTATCTATCTATATATATCTCAACAATTACCAAGTAGAATCCAGACCAGCCCTGAAAACAGCCAGGCTTGCTTTCCCGTAAAAGGTTAGCTGTTGATTTCACTGCCAGGACGGGGGCATTTCAACCAAGCTGCAACATAACATTGCCCCTGGTAGCCGAGGGCAAAGCTTGGAAACTGGAACTTTTAGTTCGCGGAAAAGTTTGTTAATCCACAGAAGGAAAGTGTCTGTAAAGAGACTCTGGTAAACGAGAGCGTGCCAGCGTTCAGTTAACGCCATTGACCAAGCTCGTTGGTCAATAGGCGCATTTTTTTTTTTTAAATGTCAAATTGGAACAGCTTTTATAGCCCGTCCCTGCCCCCACTTTTAAAAGCCCAGTTTCCAATAAGAATGGACCAAAGAGTTTCAGAGAAACTCTGGGAAGATTTCAGAGTAAAACTGAAACTCCAAACCCAGCTTTGCCACTTCCTTGGAGTTCTTGCCTCCAGGTAGCACATCGTATTGTGTTACGTTCTGGTCAGATAAATGTGGCATGATCTAACATTAACTTCCTTTCAAATACAATTTTTTAGTTCGAATTCTTGCATCCTTAGGGTTTTTTTTTTAATATATATATAAAGCTGTTAATGAACATTTGAGCATTGTCATTTTTTTGCATCCCTTCTAATAAGTACTAGACGATTTCCCCCACTATTTTAACAGGGGTTTGTTCTGACGATAGCTTTACATATTTGAACTCTCAGCAGAAAAGTACATTAAAACTTGGACGGTAGAGATTTAAGAGAGAAAATAAATGATTTTTTTTCTTTTTTTGGGTAGACTTATACGATTTTAATTAATCCCCTGTTTTCTGCAGGCTGCCTTGAAACTTTGAGTTCTGTTTTCTGTTAATTTTCTTTTGCTTTTTTGTGTTTTTGTTTGTTTTTACTTTTGCATTTAAGACCAATTAAATTTGATTTGGTTTTGCTCAAATTTTGTTTTGGTTTGTTATTTTAATTTTTAACCCCCACTCCATATTACACAGCGTCCGACACAAAAGATTAACAGCAGCTCTTTTCCCCAGTAGGAGCGATCTGGTGTTTCTAAAGTGCCACAACGATAAACCCAAGCAGTTAGGAGACTCGAAGGCTTACATATACGAATCCTCTGCAACCAGTTTTGACGTAGCGAGGGTTTGTAAGGGCACAAGAGTTTTCCAGAAAACACATAGGCAGTAGGTCCATAGAGTGTGCAAAAAGCAGAAAGGTTGTGTCCAAGGGAACCCTGATCCAATCCTAAGAATGACCTAAGTCTGCCACACACCACATTTGAGAAGCCCCCTTGTGCATGCCCGGTGAGGGGATCGGTCATTGCATCTTGGAATCGTCTCCATCCTTTTCGAGCCTGCCCCGAGGCTGCCTGCATCTACAGCCGCACCACAACCATTCTCTGCCACCGCACTGAGGACTGGCCAGGAGGACTTGGAGCAGCCCCCTGGCGCAGCAGGAGAGGGTTGCCTCAGACTGGCTGCACCACCCACGCCCATAAATCCACCGTCAGAAAAAGGACTTGCTGGCAAAGCCTGCAAGTTGCAATTCTGAGGGAGATTTCGGGCCCTTTCCTGGCTTTGAGTGGCCGTCTTTCATAACAGTGCTGTTCCAGCCTGCACACAGGACTTGGGATTTCTGTATCCTTGTGATGCTTTTTGTGTGTACACCTTATGACATTTCTCGTACATCTTGTTATGCAAAGGCAAGTTCTTTGTAGGAAACGATGCCCTTGCATATCTTCATCAGGAAACTTCTTAACAACGTTCCAAGTAACTTGCTTGGCTTCTGAGAGAGTGCATCACCTCATTAACCAATTTCTTGAGGTCTCAGATGTACATCACACATATATGATGTTCTTCTTCTCTTACAAACTAAGCAGACCCTCTAGATAACGACTTCCCTAATTACCCATCCTCTTGGAGGTTTTCATCGCGATTTCTGGCATCTTTCTGGAAATGCTCTGATCATTAAGAAGTCTTTGGCCTGTGGAAATAATCCAGCAAGATGGATGTACAGAACAGCTTGAACTAGAAGCCTTCTTGTTAGTTTGCTTGGTGTGTTTTGTTGTCGTGGACTTCTCAAAGTCCCGAGACAATCCACATCTCTGCTGTGTGCCGTTCTCAATATCGGTTGATGACAAACCGCATTCGTTCAGCCCTTGCTTCCTGAAGAGGCTCCTTTTCCCCTCCCTCCTGCCAGTGTCCCTTTGCCATTCCCACAGGAAATGTTGGGGTTGTAAACTGGGAACTGACCTGATACCCTATTCAGACCCAGTTCAGCTGTTTGGAATCAAGGACGTGGCGCCAGCTGGCGTTTCTGAGAGGACCACTGCGGACTCTCGCTAGGTAATGTTCTCTCTATTGCAGTCCCTGGGCATCTCGCAAGAGTACGAGGGCACAATTCAGTTTGGAGTTTCCTTTGCAAACCTCACCGAAACGAATACCGTCTTGTGGAAGCTACCCTTTAATTTCAGTGGGTTTGGCATCCAGGCACACTTTTCCAATGGATTGCGTTCTTGGATATGCCCACTAGCATTCAAAGACAGCTCTTCAGAGCCACTTTTACAGAGCCCTCTTAAGTCACCTGGAAGTCTTCAGCAGCGAATGTCCTTGTGGCATCGTTGTTTTCTCTTTTTAAGAACTCTAATGTTTCTTCCTTCGTTTCTCCTCTTTTAATGCCGCTTCATATGGAAAGCGCTGTACTTTATACGCTGGGTGGTCGTAGCTTGTCAGGAATTGCTTCTGTTCCTCCTATATTTGTGCCCCTCTGCCTTTCAGATAATGGAATTTTTGGTCCAATCAGGAAGCGTCTGCTCGCAAGTCTATTGGTAGCTCAGTTTTGGATCTTGTAGTTTCTCGTGGTCCTTGCATTTATAACCTTTTCTCTGCTTCACTTTGCGTCTTCCCAGAGTCTTGTCCTGGTTGCCATCTGCCCAAACCTACTTCCCAGGACTCACATTCTCCTGTGCTGTGTTCATCCTGGCAGGTCTGCAGCAGCTCTTGAACTCCTAAGTATATTTCCAGGTAATGCTTGGAAGGGCTCCCATCAAGGGTAAAACTGCATTGGAAGTCCATTTCCGAATCTGATGTAGACCTAAAAAAAAGGGTTATCAGAAAAGCCCCTAAGTAATCACATCATTGGGCTCTCCTAGTGTATGGCGACTCTACAGCTGCAGTTACTTTTTGTATTTTCATTAGATTGCTTCCCTGACCCCATGAAAATCTGATTGCACTAAAACAGCATCCCCTGCCCCCCCAATGGAATCAGTTGCAAAAGGTGCCAAATATCTCTGTGTTTGTCTCATCCTGGAATAACAGCATCCTCTTGTTCTTCGTTGAGTTCCAGCTTGAGTTCCTCTTGGGCGAATATCGCAGCTTTGCCTCCTAATCCTCCAGAGTTGCCTTCATGCAGATCTCGACGAGAGCTACAGGTGCGCTCAATCAATATGAATCGACAGCAGTCAAATAAGTGGATTGGGGCCCGTTCTTGATAAGACCGCAAACGGTTGGATTTCATTTCTTCTACATGCCTCCTCTCTCGGGGAAGAGTTGCTCTCAACCTGGGCGCAGAAGTCTCTTAATCCACGAAGCCCTGCAAGGAAATAAAGATCACTCTGTAGAGTCCGTGCTTAAAGCATTGCCTTCCTGTCGCCCCACAGCTTCCTCCCGGTGCCATACCCAATTCTGCGAAGCCCGCCAGCGCACGCTGAGCTGGGTAAAGGGAGCCTGAGCCGATGCGTTTCACGGAATCGCTGGCTTAAGCTGCCAGCAGTAAAAGGCTCTTCCCACCCCAAGCTGGCAAAAGCCATCACTTGTGTCAGAATGCAAAGATGGCAGGGAAAGTCAGTTCGTGTAATTGGAATACTTCCTGCATGTGGTATGTGAGATTATTACATAATCTCAGGTTGGCCAGCTGTCTTGGATTCCCTTTATTTTTTTAAGGATTGCGAATTTGTACAGGGACAGATTTCCTTTAAAAAAAAGGTACAGTAGGTTTGCTTATCATTGCAATTCTTTTTTGGGGGCTGGGGAACAAGACAGCAACCATTTTGTAGAAGACTCCTAAGCTGACTGGCACAAACTAATGCCCAAGTTTTCCTTCCTCCCTGAGAGAAATCGAAAATATTCAGTGCAAACATCTCCCTGGCTTATTACATTAGCTGTTAAAAGAGTTTCCCATTGTTGGGCTAACAAGATGGTGACCTCAGGTTGTCTCAAAGGGCTTGTTTGGCTCTCAGGGTTAAGCGCAACTCTCTCATTTTCATGTCCTTGAGGTTTATCCCTGAATATTTCCACCCTGACTTAAAGAAAATGAATTGAGCCCTTTGATCAGTTAGCTACAAGTGGCTTTGTGTATTTATTTTTTTTGGAAACCATGTCGTGAAGCATGTCTTAAGAGGAACGATTGGCAGCGATTTCCACGTTCCCCCTATAATGTTGCCAAATTATGAGTGTATTGTGTGTTTTTGTTTCATAATAGTTTAGCCCATCCATCTCAAACCAACCCCCTCCACCCCCAAAACATTGCATCTTCCTCTCCCAGCTTCTTGCGGACGAGGAGTTCTTGAATAAGAAAACTCACCTTGATTTAGCTCCCCCTGCAGCCACAAGAGTCACTGAGCCAGGACATAGCTGCACCCGTTCCTTCAGTGCTTTTAAGTGACCTGCGGTCCTGCCCCAGTTTCAGAAATCCCACTGAAGGGAAAGGTGCAAGTCGAACGATCGAACCTAACAGCTAAAAGTTTTGCATATATGGAAATTTGCTGTGGGAGCGGTCGTCTCCGCCTCCCCAGGCATAATGAAAATTTGTGGATTTCATTATCTTAACCCTGTTCCTGCTTTTTTAAAAGGGTGCTTGGTGTAATATAGAAGGTTTTGTTGTGGTTTTTTAAAAAAAGAAATCACAGCTCACGATCAACGTTGCTTGCTTTTTTCTTTTTTTAAGTTCCAAAATCGGGTACATGACACTTTTATCTGCCTCGTCTTTTTATCTGTAGCATTTTTGTGTAGTGCAAACGATCCGTTTCCGGAATAGCATAATAAGCTCTTCTATTTCTCCCAGCGCATGATTTAAAAACAAAGAAGCATTATTATTATTAGTGTGGCAAGCAAAGTGTGAACCCACATCACACGCAGGGACTGGCATGCCTTTGGCCCGGGCTGCCGACCCTTCTTACATCCCACTGGCAACTTCCTTTTATAGGTTTACTGAAAATTTTTGTTTCATTTCTGTTTTTAATTTAATTTATTTTTTGGTTTGGTTTTCTTTTCCCCTGTTGCGTGGAGTTTCTATACTTTCGTCTAACGCTAACGAAAACCCAGCCAGATTCGATTTTATATATATATATATATATATATATATATATATATATATATGTAGGTTTTGGTGTCTTCGGGTGTCTTCCCGTGTAAGAGTTGGGGTGTCTAGGCGACGTTTCGACGAGGTCTCACTCGTCATCTTCAGGCTGGTGCTTTCGGCTTCTTGTTACTGGAACAGAGCAGGATCTCAGTGTTTGAGTTCCTATAAATACTGTTGAGGGGGTGTGGTGCAGAGAAGAAGTTCCCAGGTTATTGTGCCTTTTCTTCTTTTGTTCTTTAATTACTTGGGGGATATCTTGAGTGATATCTTGAGTGGTATTCTGAGTACCACTTAGGTGGGTCATTAAGTGTGGATTAGTTGCTATAGCTTTCGTGTCTTGACCTTTTGAGCTAGTGAAGAGATTTTTCTGAGAAGATGGCTGTACTGCACTTAGTTGTGCTCTGGCTTGGCTTCGTGTATAGGGGCGAGCTGTGGTTTTGTGCCCTGTGCCAGCCAGATCTGTGTAGGGATTGCAGGGGGGTGCAGCATCCGGAGGTGCCACTATGGTTTGGCTACCGGATGGAGTCTGTAATTTATCTGTGGAGAGGGTCTGGGTTTGGGTCTGGTGTGGTTGATAGGTGATGGCGTTCTGTGTGCCTCTGGTCCTGGTGTCGGTTTTTGTGGGGAGGGCTAATTTCCAGATGTCTGGCAGGCGGGACGTGTCGTCACGCTTGTTCATGTTGTGAGGGTGTTTCTCTATCTCGATGGCTTCCATGATTATTCTCTTGTGGTGATGTTCCATGTTAAAGAGCAATTTGGAATCTGCAAAATTAATTTCGTGTCCTGTTTCTTTCATGTGTTGGAAAAGAGAGGAGGTTTTTTCTTCTTTTTTGACGGCATTCTTGTGTTCTGCGATACGTGCATTTATTCGTCTGTTTGTTTGTCCAATGTACGTGGCTGGGCAGACTTTGCAGGGTATTTCATAGACCCCTTGGTTTTCCAACTGGATTTTATCTTTGGGGTTTCTGAGGATATTGGCTATTTTTTGGTTGGTGCAAAAGGCTGTTTTGATATTGTGTTTATGGAGGATTTTGCTGATTTTGTCTGTAGTGCCCTTGATATAAGGAAGGAGGGCCATGCCATTGTTTTCTTCTGTGTCTTGGTTTTTGGGGGGTGTTTCTTTTTGGATTAGCTTCGTAACCCTGTTTTGCTGGTATCCATTGGCGATTAACACATTTGAGAGATTCTGTAACTCAGTTGTCAAGTGGTCTTTGTCAGCCAGGCGTTTGGTTCTGGAGATGAGAGTCTTGGCTACGGAGTTTATTTGTGCAGGGTGGTGGTGTGATTGTGCATGTAAGTAGCGGTTGGTGTGTGTTTTTTTCTGGTAGATAGTGTGTCCTAGGGAGCCATCAGGTTTTTTGTAGATTAGGACGTCAAGGAAGGGAAGTTGGTTGTTGGCTTCTATTTCCATGGTAAATTGTATTTTGGGGTGTAGGCTGTTGAGATGTGTGAGGAAGCTGTCTAGTTTTTCTTTCTTTCTCTTCACTAGCTCAAAAGGTCAAGACACGAAAGCTATAGCAACTAATCCACACTTAATGACCCACCTAAGTGGTACTCAGAATACCACTCAAGATATCACTCAAGATATCCCCCAAGTAATTAAAGAACAAAAGAAGAAAAGGCACAATAACCTGGGAACTTCTTCTCTGCACCACACCCCCTCAACAGTATTTATAGGAACTCAAACACTGAGATCCTGCTCTGTTCCAGTAACAAGAAGCCGAAAGCACCAGCCTGAAGATGACGAGTGAGACCTCGTCGAAACGTCGCCTAGACACCCCAACTCTTACACGGGAAGACACCCGAAGACACCAAAACCTACATTCCTGTACCCGTGAAAATCTACGAAAGCATATATATATATATATATATATATGAAAAACGCCATTGCTTTATTTGTGCTAACGTTTCCGAAGGAAGGTTAAAAGGATTCTCGCTGAGAACGGTTTAGGTTTTCCCTGTTTTTTCGTTTCTTTTTTTTAAAAAAACGCTTCGCCGTATATTGAGCAACTTTCCCACCCCACGAGGTCATTATAAGAAGGAACAGTGGGAAGATATTCAGAGCTTTTATGTTGAGACGCAGCTCTCCTTTCGCCCGTAAGTTGAAATAGTCCGTGTACGTTCAGGGCGGGTGCCATCTGCAGTCGTTAACGCCAGTTTTGCGGTCGAGTTCAGTGAGCTGTAAATGGCACCCTCCCTCGGTCTCACTCTGCTTCCCTTTTATCTCTAGTGTAACCTTATTTTTTCCTTTCATTTTCCTTTTTTCTAATAAAGTCGTCTGCCTGTGCAAACAGAAGGCTTTTAATCGGTTCCCACCCACCCCCCATACTGTACAGTATATATGCTTAAGACTTTTTTTTGTATATTTAGCGTGTTTTTAAGTTATTGATTTTGTTTTATATCAAATAATTTATTTTTCAGGTACCACTTTTTTCATTTTAACTTTGTTTTTAACATGGGTTTACTTTAAATAAAGTATGACGCTGCTATCCAGATGTCTAAGCCGCAGTTGAATTTTCCCCTCGTTGTCTTTCGAGTGCCCCTGGCGTTGTCAGAAAATTGCACCCAAGGCCTCCTGCTAGCTTGGTCGGACATTTAAAGTTGGGGGTCTCGTCGCGGGGAAAGTTAAAGGCAGGCTTCTCACACACGACACGCCCCGAGAACCAGGAGCCGAAACATTCTGCAATTCGTTGACGACACAACACCATGAATTTTTTTATTTGGAAATCCTGTTGAAACTTTTGGCAGCTGGGCAAGAGTGAGGGGAAATGTGTGCAACCTGCCAAAAACAAAAACCTGTGCTAGAGAATGATGAATTTTGCATTCCGATAGGCGGATTTGCACAATTCTGCTTTTCCCCCCTCTCAACAGAACTTCACCCTCAACTTCTGAAAATCTTATTTGCCCACCTGTCCAGATTCTGATTTATTTTAGCAGACATCACCAGTGATGTTGCACCTCTGCAGCCATTAGGCCTATAAACCTCTTTTTCTTTTAATAAAACAAAGCCTGAGGTTCTCGCACGATGCCAAGCATCCCCTAACCACTCCCCCTTGTACCCTGTTCTGATTTAGTGGAGGCTATCAGTTGGGTTTCCCTTCTTCTAGGTGCTGAAATGGTTCGGACCGGCCCTGTCTGACACCCCCAAAAGGAAGCTTCAACCATCACATGTTGAAAAGCCCATGTCACACAAAAAATGAGAAAGTCTCCAGTCCGGACGCCTCTGGAATAGTGCTGAAGCTATGAGCACCTGCTCGCTCTCTCTAACCCGACTCCATAGCACTTGTCATCCTGCATGCAGCTAACCAAATCGCATGCAGGATTTGCAGCTGATTCCAGAACAGCTGCGGATTTTTGTTCCTGTTCTTTTGCACCACCCAAAGTATGTTTGTGAGCGTGAACGCAGCCCTGGTTGGGATTGTGTGTGTGTGTGTGTGTGTGTGTGTGTCCCCCAATACTTGTGTCTTTAAAAACGGTGACACTATCTACTGCCAGGCATAATTTGCACACATTGAACAGGCTTGTGTAACGTCTGGCTTTGTATAAAATAGATCCTAGACTGCTTGTCGCAGGAAAGTAAGCAGCGCAGGGCTGCTGAAGCCCCTTTCCATGCCACAAACACAAAACACACCTTACTTAACCTGCCTCTGGCATTGGGGGCCTACCACTGAGCTTGCTTTCCACCCCTTCTTTCCTCTTGAGAAAAATTTCAATTTCAGTTTCATTGTTCTGTATGGGACAATGACAATAAAGATTACCGTATCATAAAAAAATCTGTAGCCAATTCCACATTCCCTGCTTAACATGCTTGTGGACGTGCAGTCCAAACTAGAGTTCGAATTTCAGCTTCGTGAGAAGTGTGGTTTCTGCAAAGGTAGAACTGTGCTGGGGGTTGCCACAACCCTTTGGGGGCAGGTGGGCACAGCTGGCATCCCGGGATGTGTGGCAGGACACGGGCTGCTGGAGGATACCAGACCAAACAATGCAGGCACGCTCCCCAGTCATTGGGCAACAAGGCTCCCACCTCAGCCATGGTGGCACTGACTCACCGAGAGAAGCTTTTGTACCTCCTCTGTTCAGAAAGGGGAGAGTTGCCCAGTCCTGGCAGCCAGGGGAACATGGGCATGTTCAGAGCGGAAGAGGCCGAGCCACGGAAAGAGGAATTGAGTCGGGAGAGCGAACTGGTGCATTGTTGAGTTTTGAGGAGATGGTTCGCCGAAACCCTTTCCGGATGCCATAGGAGGAACCGGTGGGTGCAGGCTGGCATAAGTGCCACACTGAGGATCACAGAACAGTGCTTACCTTTTGTGTGTCAGTTTGTGTACAACCACTCCAGCCTTCAATAGCTTGGTAGATGAGGTTCTCCTGAAAGCAAGTGCCTTGCTCTTTAAAAAGTGGAAGTCCTTTAATACCCATTTTTGAATCTTTTCCCTCAGCCAAATTCTGTACCATGGCAACTGGCAATTGCAGCCACCGCTCTGCAACTAACATCAGAAACTTCCCTCTTCTCTTCCTTCAAATAAAACACCTTTTCCAGCAGAGAGCGCTCTGCCCTTGAAAGCTGCTTCTCCAGTTTCGGCTGTTGCCCCCGCCTTACAAGCCTAACCTTTTTTCTTTTTTGAGGAAGAGGTAGGTTTTGGTATTCCAAATCTGCAAAGCTGCACATAATTCCCCAACGCTAAATGGCAATTCGTTATCACGGTGTGTCAGTTCCCAGAAAATTAACTGAGTTGCATTTTGGTTCCTTATCCAAAGAAAGGCAGGCCCGTTTCCCAAAGGATGAAAGAGAGAAGTTATCAATTTCAAAAGATGAAAGAAAGAAGTTTTCAATTTCAGTGCCGATATTTTCAACAAAACACTAGCAGTGGCTCTGTGTGCTACCCAGTCGTGTGGAAGGCAAGGGAAACCTTTCTTCCCAATGCCTAACCGTGCGCGGTTGTGATGATTGTTATGACGTAGGCAAAAACCACAAGCCCATTTGCCAAGTGGGGGGGGGGGGAGTCCTGCCTGGCCCCAAATATGGCGGCCGATGCAAGGTCTAGCATGAAAGCAAAACGTATGAGCAAGGGATGGTGGGAGTTCCAACAATGAAAGCACAAGGAGGCTGGGGGACTGGGAACGTACCAAAGCGATGAGTATTGGCCATTTGGGCCCGACCCCTGGGGAATTCCTGCTCCGAGGTCCAGACGACCATTGGCCAACCCACAGCTAGGCTGCAATTCGCCCCTTCCTGGTCGACAGCTCCAGATCTCGGATGTCCAACCCCGACTGACCACCAGAGGTAAGTGGATCTAATAAAATGAAAAATGTGGACCCCAAACTTTGTTTCCTTTCAATTTTCTCGGGGTAGTGCTGCCCTTCTGTTACGACTCCATCCCGCGAGGGGAGACGATCCAAATTCCGGTTGCTGCACATTCCCTCGCTCAATATCTCTGGTCTACAAGAGGCAGTAGGGGAGAGGAGGTGAGGGGTCAGGCCTGCCCCCCCTTTGCTTTGCCCTCGAGCCCCACATCCAGTGAAGTCTCCCTGACACACGAGGGAGATGAAGAGAAACTGAGGCACGTGTGTGGACAGGTGGGGACCCTGCTGATGGGTCAGAGAATGGTCTGTGGAGTGGGGAGGTATTGTGATACTTCGGGAAGAGGGGGAGCTTTGTAAAAATGACAACATTGTGATCTTAGCGTCTGATTTAGGGCGGCAGGACCGGTTCGCCCAAACCGGGCACCGCAAAGGCGGATTTTTCACAGGGCGCCACTGAGATGTCAAAGCCCAAAGTCCGCCACTGTCTCAGGGAGGGAAAGTTGAGGTACAGTCAACCTCGGCTCCTAAACAGCTCCGTTTTCGACCGTTTCGGCTCCCGAACGCCGAAAAACCAGAAGCAAATACTCCAGTTTTCGAACATTTCCCGGAAGCCAAACTTCTGCTTGAGTGCAGGAAGCTCTTGCGACCAATTGGAAGCCACACCTTGGTTGTCAAACGTTTCAGAAGACGAACGGTCTTCCGGAACAGATTACGTTCGACAACCGAGGTTTGACTGTAGTTGAAGTTCAGGGGAAGTTGTGTTCCTGAGGGTAGGGACCCCCGTTCAAACTGAACGCAACCTCCAGGAAACACAGACATCGCTCCAAACAGCCAAACCACATGCTCAAACCTTTATTGTTAAAAATATCAAGGAGGTGCTCAACATAATTTGGTTCCTGGATGTTGCTTCTCTTTGGTAAGCACCAGATAAAGAGGTGCAGGGGAAGGTCAGCGGTCCTGATGGTTTGTTGCTCTGACGGATGGAAAGCCCCCGATGGAAGGATTGTGGACCCGCAGCTGGTTACACCGGGTAACTAGCAACCTCTGCTACGCCACACTGATTGGATCCTCTCTTCAGCAGAATGTAGCCACCTTCACCCCAGTTGGGACCCCAGCTGTGAAAGGAAGATAGAGGGGGAGAGAGAGTCTCCGTAAGTTGTAGTTTCAGAAAGCGAGAGGCGAGTGGGATGACTCCAAGGTGGGGTCAGACGAAGGATGCATGGACCTGTTAGTTTTGCTTCCCTTCGTTTCACATCCTTCCAATCTAAAATTCAATTCTCCACATTTCTGCAGCCATTTGTGATTGGTTTTCTACTTTGAACCCCTTCGTGAAAGTTCACCAACACTTCTTCAGTGAGTGCATATCTGTATGAAATTTGGGTATAAGGAAGCTTGCATTGGGACGTGGGTGGAGCTGTGGGTTAAACCCCAGAGCCTAGGACTTGCCGATCAGAAGGTCGGCGGTTCGAATCCCCGCAATGATGGGGTGAGCTCCCGTTGCTCGGTCCCTGCTCCTGCCAACCTAGCAGTTCGAAAGCACGTCAAAGTGCAAGTAGATAAATAGGTACCACTCTGGCGGGAAGGTAAATGGCGTTTCCGTGCGCTACTCTGGTTCGCCAGAAGCGGCTTAGTCATGCTGGCCACGTGACCTGGAAGCTGTACACCGGCTCCCTCGGCCAGTAAAGCGAGATGAGCGCCACAACCCCAGAGTCGGCCACGACTGGACCTAATGGTCAGGGGTCCCTTTACCTTTACCTAAGCTTGCATTGGCCTGGCTAGCTCAGTATTGTCCATTCTGACTGGTTACAGTGGCAGCTCCAGGAATTTAGGCAGAAGTCTCACCCAGTGTGACCTGGAAATGTGATGGGGTTGGATCTGGGACTCCCTAGGTGCAATGTGTACACTCTGTCCACCCAGGTACCCCAATTTTCCCTGCTTTGGCAGGCAAAGCCTCTCCTCACCCTCCATGACAATGATCAATAAGCTCCCACAGCACTGCACATCCATTTCTGGCACCCGGGCTCTCTGCCCTACCTGTTCTTTATGATCCAATAAGGAGTTCCGTTCTGAGTCCCGTAGCCGACGGCCAGGACGGCGTGGTTCAAGGATGTCCCGCAGTTGGGGTAGTCAAAGACTCCTGGATGGAGGGAAAACAAATTTAAGGTCATATCGTTGCTTATCTCCTTGGCTTGGGGTGTGTGTGTTGCATAACCCCATCCCCTTCGACGTTTTTCCCGTGAAAATAGGGACGTCCTATTCCATCCCCTCCGACGTTTCTCCCCTGAAAAGAGGGACGTCCTATTCCATCCCCTCCGACTTTTCTCCTGTGAAAATAGGGATGTCCTATTCCATCCCCTCCAACGTTTCTCCCCTGAAAAGAGGGACGTCCTCTTCCATCCCCTCCAGCGTTTCTCCCCAGAAAATAGAGACGTCCTAAGGAAAAGTGGGACGTTCTGGGGTCAAATATGAAACCAGGTGGCTTCTGTAAATCTGGGACTTCCTGGATAGTAGGGACACTTGGAGGGTCTGCTGTACTCTGCTTCTACTGTCTTCAAAAACCAGTTCCCAGGGATCACAACTGGGGAGTGTGGCTGCTGACCTCAGGTCCTGGGTGTGGGATACTGATGTGGGCATCAGGTTGGCTGCTGTGAGGACCGGGAGCTGGACTAAAGGGGCCAATGATCTCTCGTTATTTTCCTATGATGGGTCATAAACCCCAACCCTCCAGATTCCCTATACGGACGACTGTTTTCAGTGCAACCCAGGGAGTTTTATCGTCGCTGCATTTCTCCCGAATTTTACCTGAGCTGTAAAAGTGGAAGTCTGAGGCATCCAGGGCCACAGTAACTGGCCCATAAGTGGCAACAGCTTCCTGAAGGGCAGCCTCGTCGTTGCTTGGGATATCCACGTAGCCGTTGATCCTGACTGCGAGGTCTGCGGATTTGTACATACAAGCTAGATCCTGCAAAGAAACAGCAAGCAATTGCCGTATTTTTCCACACATAAGACGCCCCCGTTGTATAAGATGACCCCTATTTTCTATAACCCAAAATTAAGTTGTTTAGCTTTTTGGGGGGCGTGGTGGAGGTCACTTCCACCAATCGCTCCCCCGCCTGCCCGCCACTTGCCATGGCTGCAGCCAATCACCAGCAGGCCTTGCTGCAGCCACCAATCACCCGCCCAATCGCCGCTGCCAATCTCCCGCTTGCTGCTGCCATTAATCGCACACACACACACCCCGCATTCTCTATCCGTGTATAAGACGACACCCAAGTTTTGCCAAATTTTATTTAGCCAAAAGCATCATCATAAATAAGAATAAAAATTGTGCACCCCACCACCAAGACCATTCCACTGTAACTAGCCAACCTTCGAAAATTTCACCTCTCGCGATGGTTTGACCCTTTTCCGTTTTAACAGTACAAATTTTACATTTTATTTTCACCAATATACTAACACAGTACAGTGGTACCTCGGGTTACAGACGCGTCAGGTTACAGACTCCGCTAACCCAGAAATAGTGCTTCAGGTTAAGAACTTTGCTTCAGGATGAGAACAGAAATCATGCTCTGGCGGCACAGCGGCAGCAGGAGGCCCCATTAGCTAAAGTGGTGCTTCAGGTTAAGAACAGTTTCAGGTTAAGAACGGACCTCCGGAACGAATTAAGTACTTAACCTGAGGTACCACTGTACATTCAACCTCGGGCACATTACTTGATTGGGGGACAGGGGGGTGGACCATGTTGCAATATTTAGGGAATAGAGAATGTCGAAGAATGGCAGTGTATTACTTCTGAAAGTGCCGATGAGGTGGGTTAAGCCTCTTAAGTTCAAACTTAATAAAATAATTCTCCTCTGTCCCTAACTAAAGTTTGGCCCCAAAGGAGTGAAGACGGAGAAAGAAAAGAGATTCTGTTGAGCGTGGCGAACAGGCCACAGGATCACAGAATGGTAGGTTTCGTCTGGAGGTTACCTGTCCAATGTAGGGGTAGCTTTGTTCCGAGTCGAGTCCGTGGTTATCCATCACGTACTGGAAAGCCCAGCTTGGCCACCCGCCATTGCAGCCTTGGTTGCCCTGCTGCCAGGAACAGTCGACCAGGTTTTGTTCGCTCAGCGAGACCAGCCTGCCAGTTGTCCGGGCGAGATAACCTTCCAGGGCTCCGGTGGCACTGAACGCCCAACAAGACCCGCAGCTACCCTGTGAAAAGGGACAAGCGATTTGTGTCAGGCTTCAGGGAATCCGCTTCCTCCCCCCCATGGCAGTAGATAAGCAGAAGAAAGGAAAAGGAGTCTTCTTACCACTTAGAAACACTAATAATCACAGCGAGAGAACAAAGAATACATCTCCTAGGAATGGCGGTGCTCCTAATTAAGGATCACACCCCCTTCTGTCCTTATTAAGCTACATCACCTCTATTCCTCTCCCAAATGATTCCCCAAAATTCATTTTTTCTATCATCTTTTTCATAAAAGTCCATGAAGCATTGTCAAAGGCCTTTTCAGCATCCATAAACAATAAGGCAGCTAGTTTCTCATTTCTTACTTCCTGATATTCAATAATATCTATTATATTCCTTATATTGTTCTTCATTTGGCAACCTGGTAAAAACCCGG
The DNA here is from genome assembly GCF_964188305.1 of Podarcis bocagei. Lineage (NCBI taxonomy): Eukaryota > Metazoa > Chordata > Lepidosauria > Squamata > Lacertidae > Podarcis > Podarcis bocagei. Next base: position 783,320 of record NC_138144.1, on the reverse strand, counting down.
TTTGATCCCGTTGAATCTGTTAACTCTTTCTCTTCCAGGGTTTCTTCTCCTAGCTGTTCCCCATCCAGTATTTCCCAGCTTCTGCCTTCTGAACTCTGTCCCTCTGCAAACCACTGTTACAAATCTATACTGTCCTCCTGTTCCTGGGAAGTGAGACAAAACCATTTTCTTTGGCACAAGCTGAATCACAGCAGGCTAGAAGCAGGCAGTGGACGGGATGCATTGGGGTCAGGCGGAGAAATGGCGCCTACTTTCATCCCTCCCCACAATGGAGGGATTCTCATAATTGTAGCCAACTTTGACTCCCTGCCTTTGGTCATTTAAGCCTTCCCAAGTGGCGATGCTACACTGACCTGATCTTTCACTGGGGTGACGTAGCCTTTGGAGCGCCAGTCCACAGAGGAAGGAAGCGACGGGTTGTCAGATTTTTGGAACAAAGTTGTTCTCCGGCCACGCTCTCTGGGCAGTTCAGGGCTGAGTCCATTCAGTCTCTCCATGAACTCTGCTTTAGTCTGGGGAGGAAAGAAAAGCGGTAGTCGTAACAACAACAACAATGGCAGTGAATGTCCTGTGTGAGTGTCTGGAGGTGGTTGGAGGATGGGTGGCGGCTAACAAATTGGGGTCACCTTCAAAGGCAGCCCCACGTAGAGCGCATGGCACTAGTTCAAGTGGGAGATAACCAGAGCATGCACCACTCTGGCCAGACAGTCTGTGGGCATTGAGGGTCTCATCCTGCGTACCAGATGGAGCCGTCCTGGACACAGAATTGACCTGCGCCTCCATGGACAGCTGTGAGTCCAAAATATGATATTTTATCATGTTTTTAATATTCTGTTGGGAGCCGCCCAGATTGGCTGGGGAAGCCCAGCCAGATGGGCAGGCTATAAGTAATAAATCATTACTATTATTAGTACAGTGCTAGCAATTTTAGTATTTATACCCCACACATCTGGCTGGGTTTCCCCAGCCAACCTAGGCGACTTCCATCACATATAAAAACACAAATAAGACGTCAAATGTTAAAAACGTCCCAAAACAGGGCTGTCCCCCGGTGCAGCTCTTTTTGAGCTCAAAGCGCCTGCGATGTTATGTGATTCTAGTTTAGATATTATTTATTGTAACTGTTGAGTGGATTTCTGCTTAACTTTTATATGTTGAAATTATTTTATACTCTTCTAATGATTGTTGAGGAGGGACGCGGGTGGCGCTGTGGGTTAAACCACAGAGCCTAGGACTTGCCGATCAGAAGGTCGGCGGTTCGAATCCCCATGACAGGGTGAGCTCCCGTTGCTCGGTCCCTGCTCCTGCCCACCTAGCAGTTCGGAAGCACCTCAAAGTGCAAGTAGATAAATAGGTACCGCTCCGGCGGGAAGATAAATGGTGTTTCTGTGCACTGCTCTGGTTCGCCAGAAGTGGCTGAGTCCTGCTGGCCACATGACCTGGAAGCTGTACGCCAGCTCCCCCGGCCAGTAAAGCGAGATGAGCGCCGCAACCCCAGAGTCAGCCACCACTGGACCTAATGGTCAGGGGTCCCTTTACCTTTACTAATGATTGTTGAATGTTACTTTTTTGATGTAGGTTGCCTATTTTAAAGTTGTTTAATCATCACATTTTTGTATTGCATTAGATTGTTATAAGATCTTCCGCTTGTAAACTGCCTTCAGTATTGTAAGATAGAAAGACGGTATACAAATTAAAAATGATGACAAATTGATCAGTCAGCTGGCAAAACCCTGAGCTCAAACTTCGCCTCCCTCTGTCGTGAATCCTTTGGTGATTTGAGGCATCAAGAGAAGATTAAGAATAAGAATAAGAATAAGAATATCTTTATTGTCCATGCCCCCTTTGGGGACAACAAAATTACTTGACTGCTCCATAAAAACACTAATTAAACAATACAGTATAAAACAGCAAGGAAGATTAGATGACTTTCAAAGTCCGGGCTTCCCATTCAGGGCCGAGATCGCTCTGGAGAAGAAGCTGTTCTTAAGACGGCTCGTTCTTGTCTTCATCGTCCTGTATCTCCGTCCCGACGGCAGGAGCTCGAAGAGACAGTGACCAGGATGCGATGGATCTTTTACTATGTCCAGTGCCTTCCTATGGCACCTTGTGGCATAAATCTGCTCCAAGGTGGAGAGTGGGCAGCCAACAATGCTCTCCGCTGCCTCAACAACTCTGCACAACCCCATCCTGTCCTGGGCAGTACAGCTTCCGTACCACACACAGAAGCCATAAGTGAGCACGCTCTCAATGGCACAGTGATAGAAGGCAAGCAGCAGTTTCTGCGGAAGATGGTTTTTCCTTAGTATTCTCAAAAAGTACAGTCTCTGCTGCGCCTTCTTCACAAGCCCCCTTAACTAGTTCGTGATACGAGATGAACTCTTACCAAATCGCCCAGGTGGTTCATTGCCATCCGATAGGAATGTTTCCCCTGGGAAGCTTCGCGGTTGTGCTCTTCAATCATCCGGAAGTTCTCCTCCCATATGGTTCTGCGGTGGTCCTCTGAGTTCCTCTGCAAAGAAGACACTTGGCGAAGAATAATGGGCACAGTCCAGGCAGGACCACAACTTCCCCAAAAAGGACCTTAGGAGACCTTGAGGCCAGGAGAGCCCAGCTCCGGGAAATGATGCTAAGAGCCAGGGTGGATTTGATTTAAATCACATCGATTTAAACCACAATTTAAATCACTAGTCAGTAAGACTTGATTTACATCATTTTTTACTTTTTACAGAAAGACTCATTCTTGCTGGTACCATCTTAATGTTTACAACCAGAGGAAGGTTTCATCTTTGGAATAGTTTTTACAGTTGTATCAAAAATTACTGATTTGGTTCTACTATTAGAAAATACATTGGCAGATAATTATGAAATTATGGTGAGGTTCAATAAGTTAACTGTTTATATTTGGACAACTTTTCTGCTGTGCTTTATCAGAAGGAGAAAAACAATCCTTTCCTTAGCAACATTATAGCATACGTATCTGTGTTTGTTAACAGATGCGGTTAAGCGTTTTTCTTATTTAAAAAAACCTTGGGCTGAGTTTTAGCACACATGAAAAACTTATTTACAAATCCTTATTTCCTGATGAATAGCCTTTGGATTATAATGTAACTTAAATAGAAAACCTTTAGAACGATTTTTCCTCCAAAAGCATTTTATTTTAAAAATCCGATTTAATTGTTTTTAAAAAAAACATTGATTTTTATCCACCCTGCTAGCAGCACAATTTGGTTGCTCTGATTTCATGACCAGCTGGAGAAGGGGTTGGGGGATGTGTTGAGAGGGGACTCACCTCGCGGTAAACCTTATTGTGGGTCATCTTCCAGTCTCTCCAGGCTTGGTCCAGCGCTGGGTCTCGCGCTGCAGCAAAGGTCCTCAGCAAGACCAGCCCGGTCAGGGCCACCAAAGAGATCAGATGCATGTCTACACAGGGGACAATCTAGTCAGTTGCCACTAGAAGAAAAAGGTCAAGTTGCAGGCCTATGGGGCTGGAGTAAAAAGTTAAATGACCCTCTGGACGGTTAAGTCCAGGCGACTCTGGGGTTGCGGCGCTCATCTCGCTTTACTGGCCAAGGGAGCCGGCGTACAGCTTCTGGGTCATGTGGCCAGCAGGACTAAGCCGCTTCTGGCGAACCAGAGCAGCGCACGGAAACGCCGTTTACCTTCCCGCCGGAGTGGTACCTATTTATCTACTTGCACCTTGACATGCTTTCAAATTGCTAGGTTGGCAGGAGCAGGGACCGAGCAACGGGAGCTGGGATTTGAACCGCCGACCTCCCAATTGGCAAGCCCATGTCCCTTCAAGAACTTAGAATCTGGCCCAGTGTGTAGCAGCTTCCTACGTTCCTGCGTATTCTCCTAAAACCTTTTGGCCATGAGTTCCACAGGCTAGCATTGTGCGGCGCAAAGAAAGCCCCTTTCTTTCGTTTGGGCCCAAATCTCCTGATTGGTTCCGTTGCAGGTGACCTCCCCGGATCTCCTGTCTCCCCCCCCCCCAATCATTCAGCCCAGAGGTCCAGCTCCGAGGGCCTTCTGGCAGTCCCCTCCCTGCGAGAAGTGAGGTTCCAGGGAACCAGGCAGAGGGCCTTCTCAGTGGTGGCACCCGCCCTGTGGAACACCCTCCCATCAGATGTCAAGGAAATAAACAACTTTCTGACTTTCAGAAGACATCTGAAAGCAGCCCTGTTTAGGGAAGCTTTTAATGTTTGACATTTTATCGTGTTTTTAATATTCTGTTGGGAGCTGCCCAGAGTGGCTGGGGAAACCCAGCCAGATGGACGGGGTATAAATAATAAATTATTATTGTTATTGTTACATGCTGTAGTATCCATGCCCTTCTTTCTGGTTCGTCTCTAAAATAGCCTTATTTCCCCTGTTTCCACCATGCACGGTGCAGCCTCAACATGTCTGACCACCCCTTCTTAAATCCAATAAATAATAATTATTATTATGTTCACAGCCACTCTCCCAAAACGTTTTCCGCCAAACCTTACCTTCTCGCCTGAACTGAAAGATCTAGAGACTAGGATCTCGTCTGGCTCTCAACCTGCCTGGGTTCAGAATAAGCCAGAGACTCCTTTTTTATAGAGACCGATTCCAATTCACTTTAAGTTCTTGGGAACGTGACTGAGTGGAAGTGGCGTTTCATGGTCAAAGGACGCCGTGTGCCTGTTTACTTTGCCACGACTCGGTGGGAAAAGCCGCAGCCGGGAGTTTGTGGGTGCCCAAAATCTCATCTTGCTCAATTTCTTTTCCTACCGGGGGGGGGGGGAATGGACCCCCAGCACCCTGTACTTATACAGTCGTTTCAAAGGTTGCAGCTGTTAGCCTTGTGAAATGGGCAGAAAATGTCTGGCACTCACAGGGCAGGGTATTCCTTCACCCTGACCAGTGGGGCAGATGACAGCCATGTCACTTGGATCAGATTTAGGAATAATTTAGGAATACAGTGGTACCTTGGTTCTCAAACTTAATCCGTTCCGGAAATTCTGTTCCAAAACCAAAGCGTTCCAAAGCCAAGGCACACTTTCCCATAGAAAGCAATGCAAAATGGATCAATCCATTCCAGACTTTTAAAAACAACCCCTAAAACAGCCATTGAACGTGGATTTTACTATCTAACGAGACCACGGATCCATGAAATGAAAGCAATAAACAATGTACTGCAGTCACACAATCCATCTACCAGTAGCTGAACTGGGTTCCACGCAGTCACAAAAACAACATGGAAAAGCTGCAAAAACGAAAACACAAAATAAATAGCAAGAACAGACAGACCTCAACGTAACACTCAAAACGGAAGAGTAGCACTCAAAATGGAGCATGTTCGGCTTCCGAAAAATAGTTTGCGAACCGGAACACTTCTGGGTTTGCAGTGTTTGAGTTCCAAGGTACCACTGAAATTCCATTATATGATAAATGTCTCCATGCAATAACTCGTGCCTCATAAAGGGAGAGGGGATGTGATAAACCCTAAGATTGTCCTTGAAAATCATATGGAAACTTTGCTGCAATGAGGGATGCAAAGAAACAGAAGAAGCCAACTCTCCTCTTTTTCTTACACCTAGTCTGGGGTCTTCTGTAGCTCTGGGTCACAGAGGACATTCACCTCTTCTGTCAAAGTCCCTTCTCTCCCCAAATGCAGAAATGGACGGTTTCAACTTCCTCCTGTTTGGAGCGTATGTTCACTATAGGTCAAATCCATGCCGTCAAACTTTAAAGGATGTGGCACCACCCAAAGTGTCCTGGGAACTGTTCCTTGTTGCGGGTGCTGGGAACTAGCTCTGTGAAGGGGCGAACTACGGTTCCCGGGGTCCTTTGTGGGACACTGTGTGCTTTGAGCATGCTCTGAGTGCAGGGCCGGGTTTAGGTTTGATGTGGCCCTCAGCTACTGAAGGTAACGGGGCCCTTTCTATGTCCAGCTGTCCTTTGTCCACAACAAATGGCCCCTGTTCTTTTGTGTTGAACACCGTATTTTTTGCTCCACAAGACGCACCTGACCATAAGACGCACCTAGTTTTTAGAGGGGGAATGCAAGAATTTTTTTTTCCTTTTAAGGGCGCGCTGAGCAGAGCCTGTGCGCATGTGTGTGGCGCTTGCAGGCTTTTCCCCAGGAGCGCGGGCTTTTCTACGAGGTGAGAGAAGGACAGCTTACAAGCCAGGGCACACTGGCAATTTCTGCTACGTGCCAGTTTGTGCCATTCACGTCAACAAGTCCTTCAGGAAGTCATTATTAATTGCGGGAGGTTGAAGCGATTTGGCTATTTTTGTTTGGTTTGGTTAGCAATCGCTGTAAATGGAAACCACGAGTCGATAAAATTATCGCCTTGCGCCATTTTTCAGGGAAGCCTGTTGGTACGGCGCAGCCGTTCTGATAACATTAATTCCCACACTTTCGCCAGCCAGCCTTGGGGGTGAGGTCTGCCTGGGATTTGCACGTTTCCGGCGACTTCTGCTTCAGAGGCCGTAGCTAAAAATACTACTGTGCGAAGGAGACAGGCATTTAAATTTAGGGAAGCTTTCTAATGTTTGATGCATTACTGTATTTTAAGATTTTGTTGGAAGCCGCCCAGAGTTCCGGTACTTCCGGGTTTCGGTGGGTCCATAAATGCAACCTGAAGTGTCTGTAACCCGAGGTATGACTAGTAAACACAGGTCAATAGAAGACATTTTCGCTGCAAGACTTTTACTTGAGCCCATTTCATTGACAGCAGCGGATCAAAGCAAGACACATTCGATCAAAGTGCACAAATACATGGTTTTTATTGTTTTGAAAAGAACCAAATTTGAAAACTTGACATGCAGCCTACGGAGTTGGATTGGAGAACTTGATTTTTTTGCTCTGTCTGGAAGCCGTGGAGAAAGGAGGAGGAAGGAAGGAAGGAAGGAAGGAGAAAGGAGGAGGAGAAAGGAGGAGAAAGGAGGAAGGAAGGAAGGAAGGAAGGAAGGAAGGAAGGAAGGAAGGAAGGAAGGAAGGAAGGAAGGAAGGAAGGGGCTCAATAAATGCTGAGGTTTCGCTGGTCCGAACTGCATGGATCCAGTAGATGAGGAAACGATGGCTGGTTAGAAGGGATAACTTGCACCCTCTGCTATTCCACAGAGGTTCACTCCTTTCTGCATTTTCATGTAGCCATGTTCACCCCAAGCCGAGCCCCAGCTGAGGGAGGGAAATAGGAATGGAGAGATGGTGAGAGCCTCTTCAGCAGGGGCCAGCAAACTTTTTCAGCAGGGGGCCGGTCCGCTGTCCCCCAGACCTTGTGGGGAGCCTCAAGCCCCTCTTTCTCACCTGTTCTTTAGGATCCAGTAGTCAACCAGTCTCTGGCCGTTATGTCTCTTGAACCCGTAGCCAACGGTCAGCATTGCATGGTCTAGGTGGTCGCCGCATTGGCGGTTATTGTAGATTCCTGGCAGAGGAGGAAAAACAGAGAACATGGCTCTGGCACGTTGTGGAACAAGCGTCTATTCCAGCAGAGAGGGAACCACCAGAAGGCCAAATGAGGCCCCTCTACGCTTACCCAATTCCGCACCTGCGTATACAGAGCAGCTGCCTCGTGCTAAGGATGCGTTAGGCTGACGTTCATCCCCTTGTTTTTCTCTCTTCAACCCCAAAATCGGTGCATCAGATCTCGAAGCCCTCAGCTACTTTCCTGTCTTGCAGCCAGGCATTGCTAACCTGGCGCCCTCTGGGCAGACTGCGCTACAACTCCCAGCAGTTGCAGCCAGCGCCTGCTCAGCGAAATCCCCAAGATTTGATCGCAGGACAGATGTTGCAGAAATGACGGAATATTTTATCTTTTTTTAAAAAAATCATTTTTATTTGATTTGACAAATGTCAAGTTGTAACAATGCTAAATACCTATCCATATATACCGTATTTTTTGCTCTATAAGACTCACTTTTCCCCTCCTCAAAAGTAAGGGGGAATGTGTGTGCGTCTTATGGAGCGAATGCAGGCTGCGCAGCTATCCCAGAAGCCAGAACAGCAAGAGGGATTGCTGCTTTCACTGCGCAGAGATCCCTCTTGCTGTTCTGGCTTCTGAGATTCAGAATATTTTTTTTCTTGTTTTCCTCCTCCAAAAACTAGGTGCGTCTTGTGGTCTGGTGCATCTTGTAGAGCGAAAGATACGGTATATATATTTCTCTGAATATCCCATGATGTTTTAGGGAGCAGGCGGGGCCCATGACTTACATCGGAGGAGCCTACACAACACGAAACACTGTTGCTGGATGTAGGTTTTATTTATTTTTTATCTTGTATTTCGGAAATGTATACATCCAGTTGTTGTTTTTCCCCTTTAATTTTTTTTTGGGGGGGGGGCCAAGAGAGTGGGGCCCTAAGCTAGAGCTTGTTTAGCTTATACATAAATCCAGCACTGTATACAACCATGCCCCAATCTTTTCCAAACCATTCAACAACGGCCCAATCCATGCGACGAAAACATGTTTTCCCCCCTCGGCTTCTCACCAAATTGTGGGGAGAACCTAGAATTACGCAGATGGCGTTAATGATTTTTATTTAACGTCTCAATTCCTCTTCACCCCTTGGAGGGTTCTAAATACCAATAATCAAGAAAACGAAGAATGCAAGAAAGAACACCTGTGATTAAAACCAAATAATAATATTCAGAGCTTTTCCTGGCGGGGCTGGGATGGGAAAAATGGCAATTTTGACCACGGTATATTTATCCTATTATCTGAAACCCCTGATGAAATTGGGCGGTTTGGAAATCGGGTTCTGCAAAAGTGCCATTGCTTTAGGAGGGATAATATTTTTCCGGCTGCAGATGACGTGGTTGATGTTTTTGTGTTGGCTGTTGTCACAGGACAGCTGTGCGGTGCTGATGATCAGAAGACAATTCATCAGACCTTTGCGACTGCAGGAAAACTGCTACAGCCCAGGTGATCTCATTGTCGGTGGGAATTTGCCTCTCTTCAGAGCTCTAGTCAGAAAGTTATACTTTAAACAGTATTTCAGAGAAGGGGACTCCCCCCAGTTCATGTAAGTTCTCGGCGAGGCCGAAATTGTGGATTAGCCCAGTATTTTTTTAAAGTGCAATAATAATCTTTATATCCAATTTTTATTAAACTTTCTGTGTCACAATTCAAAGCACTCCTTTTTACATCCTTAAGATATCAATGACTTCCCTTCTTCTCCTTCCATGGTTCATTTTACACATTTTACAAAAAACAACAATATTCAGTATTCCGTTATTGCATCCATCAAAACTTATCTGCACTGTTGAATTTATCTTAATGCTGCCAGAGTTTTCAGCTGTACACAATCATCCCCAAACAGAAAGGACTCTGGGTATATTGGGGGGGGGGGAGTACTTTGCAACGGAGAGGAATTAGTCCCTTTTTCAGAGTTTCTAAGCAGAACTTCAGCCCTTTATGATACAGGAAATCATTTTTTAAAAAGTTGAACCCCTATTACACACGATACGATACGATAATCTTTATTGTCCTTGTCCCATACAGAACAACGAAATTGAAAAAAAACTACATCAGACATTCAAAAACCCACAAGCCTGCTATCCCATCTATCCCAGCCTGGTTAGCCCCCTAAAAACTCTGATACCCCATAATTAAATACAATATACTCCTATAGAGACTCCCTTACACTGTGTTTAAAACCAAAATTGCATTTGGATAGAAACTGTTTCTCAGGCGGCTAGTCCTAGTCTTTATAACCCAGAAGCAGAAGCTGAAAGAGATCATTTCCGGGGTGCGCACTATCCTGCGCTATCTCTGCCGCTTTCTTACGGCACCTGGCAGCATAGATTTGATCCAAGGTGGGAAGAGTGCGCCCAATTATTCTCTCCGCAGTCTTCAGAACCCTGGACAGCATTGTTTCTTCCCTGGCCGTGCAGCTCCCAAACCACACACACAGACCATAAGTTAATACACTCTCTGCAGTACAATGGTAAAATGCCACCAGCAGGTCCTTTGAGAGATTGTTTTTCCGGAGGATTCTCAGAAAATGTTACTACTCTCGTTGTAGCCCTTTGCCCAAGAACTACCAGTATATTCTGGCTTTGGGTTTTGCCATCCAGGAACTCAACAGGGACTTAATGCTTTTGCCCAACACCACTCTGGGCTTCCGCATCTACCAGGAAAGCAGTTTTGCAAACAAGCCCACGGAAACCAGCCTTGCCCTGATCTCCACGCGGAGACAAATGGTGCCCAACTACAACTGCGACAAGCAGGACAAGCTGCTGTCCGTCACTGGCAGCCTCGACTCAAAGACGTCAAGGCAGATGGCGTCGATCCTGAGCGCCTTCAAGATCCCGCAGGTAAGGAGAGAAATCGAGCAGGGTTCTGGGTTCCTTTGGCGCAGGGATGCAAAACCCACGCTCTGCAAAACAGGTCCGTGGCGTGTGGGCCACCTTTTCTACCGGAAAAAAAACCAATACTGTCCAGGGTTGTAAAGACTGCGGAGAGAATAATTGGGTGCACTCTTCCCACCTTGGATCAAATCTACGCTTCCAGGTGCCATAAGAAACTTGCAGAGATAGCGCAGGACAGTGCGCACCCCGGAAATGATCTCTTTCAGCTTCTGCCTTCTGGAAGAAGGTACAGGATTATAAAGACTAGGGCTAGCCTCCCGAGAAACATTATCCAAACGAGATTTTGGTTTTAAACGCAGTGTAAGGTAGTCTTTATGTGAGAATATTGTATTCACTTATGGGGTATCAGAGTTTTTAGGGGGTTAACCAGGCTGGGATAGCAGGCTTGTGGGTTGTTTTTTTTCAAAAAAAAAATTATTGGTTTTCACAATATTATAAACAAACAAACACATAGGATAAACATAAATCATAGCTTTATTGAAAATTACACTTATTAACTTTGTTAAGTGACTTCCCTGCTTCTCCTTGGTTGAATTTCATTGTATATCCTTTTAACGGTTTCCCAAGTCACAATTCTTATAAAATTTAACTTAAACAATAACATCCTTAAATCTTCACTTTACTAAATTAAACATATTAATTCAACACTTAACATAAATAAAATCCTAAGCCAATTAGGTATCTGCAAGCTGTTTTCAGTTAGTTTAACTTAACATATTTAACTAAATAATCATTAAATTTATTCCATTCTTCCTGATACTCCTCCTCCTTCTGGTCGCGGACTCTTCCGGTTAGGTCTGCTAGCTCCGAAAAATCCATCATCTTCATCTGCCATTCTTCTACTGGTGGTAATTCTTGGGTTTTCCACTTTTTAGCTAACAAAATACGAGCAGCAGTTGTGGCTTGTGGGTTTTTGAATGACTGATGTAGATTTTTTTCAATTTCGTTGATGGGACAATGACAAGAAAGATTATTGTATCGTATAGGAAATAAAGCCATTCCTTCTTTCAGCTCGGTTACGGCTCACCCAAACTGGGATTTGCATCTCCTTCTTTCTATTGCATCGACCCCAACGAGATCCTTCAGTTCAGGGGTTTAGTCTCGCTATTCCTGCATTTCCGTTGGAATTGGGTGGGACTCATCGCTTCGGAGGATGACAGCGGCGAAATTTTCATCCAGACTTTGGCACCGCTCCTCGCCCAGAACGACATCTGCGTGGCATTCATGGAAAAGGCTGTGCCAGAGACCCATGTCCTTTTGCCGCATATGAAACAATGGAAGAAACAAGTTTCAAAGGTTTACAAGAGTGAGGCTCAGACGGTGGTTTTCTTTGTAGACGCCAATTCCATCAGATATTTAATGGCGCCCATCACCCAACTGATGAAAAACAAGGGGACCTCAGTCGGGAAGGTTTGGATCCTGACATCCCAGTGGGATTTTGCTGCTGCGAGATCTGCCAGAACGTTTAAGTATCTGAAACATTTCCATGGGTCCATTTTCTTCAAAATCCGCACGAGAAAAGTGCCTGGGTTCGACAAATTTCTCTCTGCTTTAGATCCATACCGGTCTCCAGAAGACGTCTTTCTCCGTGGCTGGTGGGAAGTGGCATTTGACTGTAAATTTCTGAAACCGGACCAGAACGTTTCGAAGAACCAGCGGAACTGCACAGGCCAGGAAAAACCAGAGGATCTCCCAACCTTTGTGTTTTCGACGGAGATGACCGGCTACAGTTACAGCATCTACAACGCTGTCTATTCTACGGCCCACGCGTTACATGACGCCATGTATTCAACTGGACCCAAACTTGCAATGGTGCCAGACGGCAAGAGACTTCTGAATCTCCAGCCTTGGCAGGTAACGTCTTTGCAGAACCAAGTGCAGGTGTGTTCCCCACTACAGCATGATCGACTCGCGTGCAACTGCGTATCTGCGTGGCACCAGGAAACCATCAAATCATTGGAACCTGGAAAAGGCAAGAGAGGGGAGTTGGCTCATGAGAAGACCCTCTCTGGAGTCCTGAGAAGATGTCAGCGAGGGTCAAGGAAGTTCCAAAGAGCCCAGAGGTGCCATGGGGCTTTTTCTGAAAGGCGGCTCAGTCTCCCCACCTGGACCACATCTCTGAGCTCCACTTGAATCCGACCCACAGCAATCTTTTCTCTTTAAGAAAACAGAGGGCAGGTCCAAAGTCAACTCATCACAATGGTTGTCTCACAATTTGTTGTTTAGTCGTTTAGTCGTGTCCGCCTCTTCGTGACCCCCTGGACCAGAGCACGCCAGGCCCTCCTGTCTTCCACTGCCTCCCACAGTTTGGTCAAACTCATGCTGGCAGCTTCGAGAACACTGTCCCACCATCTCGTCCTCCGTCATCCCCTTCTCCTTGCGCCCTCCATCTTTCCCAACATCAGGGTCTTTTCCAGGGTGTCTTCTCTTCTCATGAGGTGGCCAAAGTCTTGGAGCCTCAGCTTCAGGATCTGTCCTTCCAGTGAGCACTCAGGGCTGATTTCCTTCAGAATGGAGAGGTTGGATCTTCTTGCAGTCCATGGGACTCTCAAGAGTCTCCTCCAGCACCACAATTCAAAAGCATCCATTCTTCGGCGATCAGCCTTCTTGATGGTCCAGCTCTCACTTCCATACACCACTAATACATCGCCACAACTCTCCAGACCTGTTTCACAACCGCAGCTTGCCAAACCTCTTTCATTCCATTTCTGATTAAATTTCCAAAAGTTCTACGTAAAAACTCCAATACCTATTTTAAACATTATCAACTTCCCACCACATTTTCCCTGTTTTTCTTATCCCCACCCCCGCTTTGCCGAACCCTGTCTCCCCTATTTTTAAAATACATAGTCGTAAGGCAATAATCTTTAATTGTTCTGTCGCTCATAGTTCAAAACCTGCTGACGGATTCTTCATGCTGTAGTATTTCTTCAAATAACCCGGGGGGGAAATGCTTCCATTGTTCCAAGAAAGTGGCAACCATCAAAACACCAACAATCTCATTTTAGCTGTTAGCTTAGTTGATTCGACATAGTCCATAACTTTGCTGATCTGTTCTTCTCTACTGGGAACTTTTTCCATTTCTGAGCATAAAGAATCCTAGCTCCTGTAGTTATATACATAAACAACCATCTTCTTTGCAATTTCTATCCCTGTAATCCTTAGAATAAAAGCTTCAGGCTGGGTTGTTGCTGCTGCTGCTGTTTTTTGTATACTCTGTTCAAACATCTTTTTCATCTCGTCACATATCATTTCCCCAAATACCCTTGCTTTTTTACAAGTCCCCCGCATATGGGGGGAAAAGAAAACCATCTCTTTGCACTTCCAGCGGTTATTAGAAACCTTCTTATACATTTTAGATAATTTATCAGGTGTTACAAATACTATCTCATCTCTTTAATTTCAGATTCTGGCCTCTTTGAGGAAGATTCGGTTTAACAACACGGCTGGGGATGAGATATATTTTACAGAACACGACAAGAGACCGGCAGCCTATGATATTCTGAACGGCGTCTTCTTCCCCAACGGATCGTGGGCCGAAGTGAAAGTTGGAGGTTTGGATCCTCGCACAGCCCCAGGAGAGGACTTCAGTGTTGACCCAGATGCAATCGTGTGGGTTACTCAGGTGCAGACAATCCGAATACTCCCTATTCATGTCCAATTCTTAGGTTGGGGCAGACAGAAGACAACTTAGAAAAGAGCATGGCAACTTGCTATCGAACCCCTTGCTTGAAAAATTGCTGCCAAAGCCTTTGGCAATGTAACAGCATCCTTTGCCGAATCAAACCAGTGGCTTTATTTGGTTGAAAGTTTTTGACTAAATATTGTCTATTGCACTAGATTCCATTCTCCGTAACGTAGCTAGCATTCATCCTTCTCTTCCGGTTTCTACTGGTCATACATTTCTAGCTGAAACTCTGGTTATTTCCTGCTTAGATTGTTGGAATCGCCTTTGGGTTGGTTCCCTACAAACTCATGTTAATCCTCTCATTTTCATACAAAAGGCTGCATTGGGGATCACTTCCTTGGTGTGTCGATTGTACCATGCTTCAATGTGACAGCCCTTCAGATATTTGAAGATGGCTATCGTATCTCCTCTCAGCCTCCTCTTTTCCAGACTAAACATTCTCAACTCCTTCAACCGTTCCTCATCAGGCATGGCTTCCAGACCCTTGACCATCTCAGTCTCCCTCCTCTGCCCACCTTCCAGCTTGTCCACATCCTTCTTAAATTGTGGTGTCCAGAACTGGACACAGTATTCCAGGTGTGGCCTGACCAGGGCAGAATAGAGCAGGACTATGACTTCCCTTGATCTGGACACTCGACTTCTGTTGATGCAGCCCAGAATTGCAATAGCTGTTTTGGCTAGCTGGTTTTATGATAGGCATTGAAATGACTTCTGAATGATGCATGTTAAAATTATTAATTTGTATTGTGTTGTTCATATTTTAATACTCTGTTGGAAGCCGCCCAGAGTGGCTGGGGAAACCCAGCCAGATGGGCTGGGTATAAATAATAAATTCTATTCTATTGCTTAGTTCTGTACAGAGCTATGTGCATAGATGACACGATATAAATTATTATTATTATTAAGAGAGCTGGGTTTCTATTTTTGTGGTGCCGAATAACTTACCAACATGTTTCCCTCACCCCACAAGTTGTCCACCTGTTATCAGCAAGAAGGAAGTTCTTCGAAGTAGCAAGAGAGAAACATTCATCTCATGCAGCAATGTTTTTTCTTTCTTTCCATTTTAGAAGACTCCATTCTCCAGGTGTGTAGAAAGTTGCCCTCCAGGACAGAGCAGAAAAGTTCTAGAGGGGAGGCCGGTTTGCTGCTACGAATGTGTCTCTTGCCCAGAAGGGACCTTCTCTAACCAGACAGGTCAGTCCAACTTAGGCACCCAAATTAAAGTGCGGAAGTTGTTCAGACAAGAGTGGCTTGGAGAGATAGAGAAACCTGGGGCGAGGGGTACCTTTAAAGAGAGAAGGTTTCCAGGAATGTTTGGGTGAATGACACCATCTCATTGGGTCAATAACACAAAAAGAAACTTCATCGCATGTGCCAAGTATCTCAGTTCTGCTTCTTTGTACCAGACGCAGTTCACTGCGCCAAGTGCCCCGAAGCTCAATACCCGAACAGGAACCAAGACCAGTGCATTTCCAAGAAGACCAACTTCCTCTCTTACCAAGATGTTCTCGGGATGGTTTTAGCTTCTCTGGCTCTCCTGCTGTTCCTCACAACCTCCCTAGTGCTGGCGATCTTCATCCAGCAACGCGACACACCCATTGTCAAAGCCAACAACCGAGACCTCACCTACGTCCTCCTCGTCTCCCTCCAGCTCTGCTTCCTCTGCCCCTTCCTCTTCATCGGCCGTCCCAAGAAGACCATCTGCCTTCTCCGTCAAATGGCTTTCGGCACCGTCTTCTCTGTTGCCGTCTCTTCCGTACTGGCAAAAACCGTCACGGTCGTCCTGGCCTTCGTGGCCACCCAGCCGGGAAACGTGGCGAGGAAGGTTTTGCGGAGACAACCGGCCAACTCCATTGTGGTGGCCTGCCCGTTTATCCAAGCCGTTATCTGCGCCGCCTGGCTGGCAACCTCTCCGCCATTCCCAAACCTGGACTTCCATTCCACGCCAGGAGAGATCTTAGCTGAATGCAACCAAGGTTCGGCCGCCATGTTTTACACCGTCCTGAGTTACCTGGGTTTCCTGGCCCTCGTCAGCTTCCTGGTGGCTTTCTTCGCTAGAAAGTTGCCCGATAGTTTCAACGAAGCCAAGTTCATCACCTTCAGCATGTTGGTCTTTTGCAGCGTTTGGGTCTCCTTCGTCCCAACCTACCTGAGCACCAAGGGCAAGTTCACGGTGGCCGTGGAGATCTTCTCCATCTTGGCCTCTGGTGCTGGTCTTCTGGGTTGCGTTTTCTTCCCCAAATGTTACATTATTCTCCTGAGGCCTCACCTCAACAGCAAAGATCATCTAGTTAGGAAAAGGTGTAAGATAATTTAACAGAATTTTAAATTATTCTGTACAGTAAATAAATAAATTCCATTCCGTATCTGGTTTTTTCTGACTATTGTGCCGCTGTTTGTTAGTGTTGTGGTTTTCTTGGAGTTGAGAGGAAGCTGATTGCTGCTATTTGAGTTAAAATAGGGGGGCCATTAAATATTTACAGCTATATATTCTGTCTTTAAAAAAGATCTAGCCAAAAAAAAAGATAGCCACGTATTTCCATGCTTTGCTAAATGTTCCTTCTTCCTCTCTAATCATTCAGTTTGTTGAAAATAAAATCGAAGAGCCGGGAAAGGCCATTAAAAAAAATAAATCAATCAACTCTTTTGTGGTGTTTCAAAAGTGGGGAACTAGGAAAATAAAGCAGCAACAAGAGGGAAACCTTGGATGCTTTGAGAACAAAATGCGGGAAATCAGTTTCTGGAAACATTGTATTAAATTTGTTTTAATCTGTGGCTGATTTGGACAAAACTGGAAAAATCAAAAATATATATATTGTTTGCTGATATCATACACCCACACCCACCCCCTCCCAACATTTCTCCCCTGAAAATAGGGACGTCCTATTCCTTCTCCTCCTTGTTTCCTTGACATCTGATGGGAGGGTGTTCCACAGGACGGGGGCCACCACCGAGAAGGCCCTCTGCCTGGTTCCCTGTAACCTCGCTTCTCGCAGGGAGAGAACCGCCAGAAGGCCCTCGGGAGATGGACCCAGGTGTCCGGGCTAGACGATGGGGGTGGAGACGCTCCTTCAGGTCTACTGGGCTGTTTAGGGCTTTCAAGGTCAGCACCAATCCTTTGAATTGTGCTCAGAAACGTCCTGGGAGCCAATGTAGGTCTTTCAGGACCGGTGATACATGGTCTCCACTCCCAGTCACCAGTCCGGCTGCCACATTCTGGATTAATTGCAGTTTCTGCGTCACCTTCAAAGGGAGCCCCAAGCAGAGCACAAGTTTACTTTACCACCTGCTAACAGGAACAAATTCCATTTGAATGGCCACGTTGTTCCTTGTTAGTCTTCCACCAGATTAAAAATGGGCTCACACACCTCCATCTGCAACTCTGAAATAAGCATCTGGTGCTATCGATGCACATCTGGTGATGTTGCAACAGGCAGTAGATCTTGTTACAAAATACCGATTTGTTATCTAGAGTCCTGTTAAGAAATCCTTGGGTTTGCGGCAACGCGTCAGCATCTGAAGCATGACTTTATCAAGACTTTTCATAGAATCGGAAGGGACCTCAGGGGTCATCTAGTGTGCCCCCTGAAATGCAGGAATCTGAGCTAAAGCATTCTTGACAGATGACCATCCCTCTTCTTTAAGAACTCCAAGGAAGGAGAGTCCACAACCTCTCAAGGGAGCCCGATCCACTGCCGAACAGCTCTTACTCCCATGAAGTTCTTCCTGATGTTTAGTTGGAATCTCCTTTCTTGTGACTTGAAGCCATGGGTTTGAGTCCTGCCCTCCCTCTACCTCTGTTGCCCCGCTACCCCTTTCCTACCTCTGAGACCCCTCTGCCCTTTTCATAGCTCTGTGGCCCCCTTACACCCTTCCTACCTCTGAGACGCCTCTACCCTTTTCATAGCTCTGTGGCCCCCTTACCCCCCTTCCTCCCTCTGAAACCCCTCTACCCTTTTCATAGCTCTGTGGACCCCTTACCCCTATTCTACCTCTGAGACTCCTCTACCCTATTCATAGCTCTGTGGCCCCCTTACCCCCTTCCTACGTCTGAGACCCCTCTACCCTTTTCATAGCTCTGTGGCTCCTCTTCCCCCTATTCTGCCCCTGAGACCCCTCTACCCTTTTCACAGCTCTGTGGCCCCTCTACCCCTTTTCATAGCTCTGAGACCCCTCTACCCTTTTCCTAGCTCTGTGGCCCCTCTACCCCTATTCTGCCCCTGACACCCCTCTACATTTTTCATAGCTCTGTGGTCCCATCTTCCTCCTATTCTACCCCTGAGACCCCTCTACCCTTTTCATAGCTCCGTGGTCCCCTCTTCCCCCTATTCTGCCCCTGAGACCCCTCTATCCTTTTCATGGCTCTGTGGCCCAATCTTCCCCCTATTCTGCCCCTGAGACCCCTCTACCCTTTTCACAGCTCTGTAGTCCCCTTTTCCCCCTATTCTGCCCCTGAGACCCCTCTACTCTTTTCACAGCTCTGTGGCCCCTCTTCCCCCTATTCTGCCCCTGAGACCCCTCTACATTTTTCATAGCTCTGTGGTCCCCTCTTCCCCCTATTCTGCCCCTGAGACCCCTCTACCCTTTTCATAGCTCTGTGGCCCCCTTACCCCCTTCATACCTCTGAGACACCTCTACCCTTTTCCTAGCTCTGTGGCCCCTCTACCCCTATTCTGCCCCTGAGACCCCTCTACATTTTTCATAGCTCTGTGGCCCCCTTACCCCCTTCCTACCTCTGAGACTCCTCTACCCTTTTAATAGCTCTGTGGACCCCTTACCCCCCTTCCTACCTCTGAGACCCCTCTACCCTTTTCCTAGCTCTGTGGCCCCTCTACCCCTATTCTGCCTCTGAGACTCCTCTACCCTTTTCATAGCTCTGTGGCCCCCTTACCCCCTCCCTACCTCTGAGACCCCTCTACCCTTTTCATAGCTCTGTGGTCCCCCCTTCCCCCTATTCTGCCCCTGAGACCCCTCTACCCTTTTCACAGCTCTGTGGCCCCTCTACCCCTTTTCATAGCTCTGAGACCCCTCTACCCTTTTCCTAGCTCTGTGGCCCCTCTACCCCCTATTCTGCCCCTGAGACCCCTCTACTCTTTTCATAGCTCTGTGGCCCCCTTACCCCCTATTCTACCCCTGAGACCCCTCTACACTTTTCCTAGCTCTGTGGTCCCCCCTTCCCCCTATTCTACCCCTGAGACCCCTCTACCCTTTTCCTAGCTCTGTGGCCCCTCTACCCCTATTCTGCCCCTGAGACCCCTCTACATTTTTCATAGCTCTGTGGTCCCATCTTCCCCCTATTCTACCTCTGAGACCCCTCTACACTTTTCATAGCTCTGTGGTCCCCTCTTAACCCTATTCTACCCCTGAGACCCCTCTACATTTTTCATAGCTCTGTGGTCCACTCTTCTCCCTATTCTGCCCCTCAGACCCCTCTACACTTTTCATAGCTCTGTGAATCCCCCTTCCCCCTATTCTACCCCTGAGACCCCTCTACACTTTTCCTAGCTCTGTGGTCCCCCCTTCCCCCTATTCTGCCCCTGAGACCCCTCTACCCTTTTCATAGCTCTGTGGCCCCCCTTCCCCCTATTCTACCCCTGAGACCCCTCTACACTTTTCCTAGCTCTGTGGTTCCCCCCTTCCCCCTATTCTGCCCCTGAGACCCCTCTACCCTTTTCATAGCTCTGTGGCCCCCCTTCCCTCTATTCTACCCCTGAGACCCCTCTACGGTTTTCATAGCTCTGTGATCCCCCCTTCCCCCTATTCTACCCCTGAGACCCCTCTACATTTTTCATAGCTCTGTGGTCCACTCTTCTCCATATTCTGCCCCTCAGACCCCTCTACCCTTTTCATAGCTCTGTGATCCCCCCTTCCCCCTATTCTACCCCTGAGACCCCTCTACATTTTTCATAGCTCTGTGGTCCACTCTTCTCCATATTCTGCCCCTCAGACCCCTCTACCCTTTTCATAGCTCTGTGGTCCCCCCTTCCCCCTATTCTACCCCTGAGACCCCTCTACACTTTTCCTAGCTCTGTGGTTCCCCCTTCCCCCTATTCGGCCACTAAGTGGCCATAGAGCTAGGAGAAGGGTAGAGGGGCCTCGGGTGGGGCGGAGTGGCCATAGAGCTAGGAGAAGTGTAGAGGGGCCTCGGGGGGGGGGCAGAGTGGCCATAGAGCTAGGAGAAGGGTAGAGGGGCCTCGGGTGGGGGGGCAGAGTGGCCATAGAGCTAGGTGAAAGGTAGAGGGGCCTGGGGGGGGCAGAATGGCCATAGAGCTAGGAGAAGGGTAGAGGGGCCTCGGGGGGGGGGAGCAGAGTGGCCATAGAGCTAGGTGAAGGCTAGAAGGGCCTGGGGGGGGGCAGAGTGGCCATAGAGCTAGGTGAAGGGTAGAAGGGCCTGGGGGCAGAGTGGCCATAGAGCTAGGAGAAGGGTAGAGGGGCCTCGGGGGGGGGGAGCAGAGTGGCCATAGAGCTAGGAGACGTGTAGAGGGGCCTCGGGTGGAGCGGAGTGGCCATAGAGCTAGGTGAAGGGTAGAGGGGCCTGGGGGCAGAGTGGCCATAGAGCTAGGATAAGGGTAGAGGGGCCTCGGGTGGGGCGGAGTGGCCATAGAGCTAGGAGACGAGTAGAGGGGCCTCGGGGGGGGGGCAGAATGGCCATAGAGCTAGGAGAAGGGTAGAGGGGCCTCGGGTGGGGGGGGGGCAGAGTGGCCATAGAGCTAGGTGAAAGGTAGAGGGGCCTCGGGGGGGGGCAGAGTGGCCATAGAGCTAGGTGAAGGGTAGAAGGGCCTCGGGGGGGGCAGAGTGGCCATAGAGCTAGGTGAAAGGTAGAGGGGCCTCGGGGGGGGGGGCAGAGTGGCCATAGAGCTAGGTGAAGGGTAGAAGGGCCTCGGGGGGGGCAGAGTGGCCACAGAGCTAGGAAAGGGGTAGAGGGGCCTCGGGGGGGGGGGGGCAGAATGGCCATAGAGCTAGGTGAAGGGTAGAGGGGCCTCGGGGGGGGGGAGCAGAGTGGCCATAGAGCTAGGAGACGTGTAGAGGGGCCTCGGGTGGAGCGGAGTGGCCATAGAGCTAGGAGAAGGTTAGAGGGGCCTCGGGTGGGGCGGAGTGGCCATAGAGCTAGGAGACGAGTAGAGGGGCCTCGGGGGGGGGGCAGAATGGCCATAGAGCTAGGAGAAGGGTAGAGGGGCCTCGGGTGGGGCGGAGTGGCCATAGAGGTAGGAGAAGGTTAGAGGGGCCTCGGGTGGGGCGGAGTGGCCATAGAGCTAGGAGACGAGTAGAGGGGCCTCGGGGGGGGGGCAGAATGGCCATAGAGCTAGGAGAAGGTTAGAGGGGCCTCGGGTGGGGCGGAGTGGCCATAGAGCTAGGAGACGTGTAGAGGGGCCTGGGGGGGGCAGAATGGCCATAGAGCTAGGAGACGGGTAGAAGGGCCTCGGGGGGGGGAGGCAGAGTAGCCATAGAGCTAGGAGAAGGGTAGAGGGGCCTCGGGGGGGGGAGCAGAGTGGCCGTAGAGCTAGGAGAAGGGTAGAAGGGCCTCGGGTGGGGGGGGGCAGAGTGGCCATAGAGCTAGGAGAAGGGTAGAGGGGCCTCGGGTGGGGGGGGGCAGAGTGGCCATAGAGCTAGGTGAAAGGTAGAGGGGCCTCGGGGGGGGGCAGAGTGGCCATAGAGCTAGGTGAAAGGTAGAGGGGCCTCGGGGGGGGGGCAGAGTGGCCATAGAGCTAGGAGAAGGGTAGAAGGGCCTCGGGGGGAGGCAGAGTAGCCATAGAGCTAGGAGAAGGGTAGAGGGGCCTCGGGGGGGGGAGCAGAGTGGCCATAGAGCTAGGAGAAGGGTAGAGGGGCCTCGGGTGGGGGGGGCAGAGTGGCCATAGAGCTAGGTGAAAGGTAGAGGGGCCTGGGGGCAGAGTGGCCATAGAGCTAGGAGAAGGCTAGAAGGGCCTGGGGGGGCAGAGTGGCCATAGAGCTAGGTGAAGGGTAGAAGGGCCTGGGGGCAGAGTGGCCATAGAGCTAGGAGAAGGGTAGAGGGGCCTCGGGGGGGGGAGCAGAGTGGCCATAGAGCTAGGAGACGTGTAGAGGGGCCTCGGGTGGAGCGGAGTGGCCATAGAGCTAGGTGAAGGGTAGAGGGGCCTGGGGGCAGAGTGGCCATAGAGCTAGGAGAAGGGTAGAGGGGCCTCGGGTGGGGCGGAGTGGCCATAGAGCTAGGAGACGAGTAGAGGGGCCTCGGGGGGGGGGCAGAATGGCCATAGAGCTAGGATAAGGGTAGAGGGGCCTCGGGGGGGGGGGAGCAGAGTGGCCATAGAGCTAGGAGACGTGTAGAGGGGCCTCGGGTGGAGCGGAGTGGCCATAGAGCTAGGAGAAGGGTAGAGGGGCCTCGGGTGGGGGGGCAGAGTGGCCATAGACCTAGGAGACCTGTAGAGGGGCCTCGGGGGGGCAGAATGGCCATAGAGCTAGGAGAAGGTTAGAGGGGCCTCGGGTGGGGCGGAGTGGCCATAGAGCTAGGAGAAGGTTAGAGGGGCCTCGGGTGGGGCGGAGTGGCCATAGAGCTAGGAGAAGGTTAGAGGGGCCTCGGGTGGGGCGGAGTGGCCATAGAGCTAGGAGAAGGGTAGAAGGGCCTCGGGGGGAGGCAGAGTAGCCATAGAGCTAGGAGAAGGGTAGAGGGGCCTCGGGTGGGGGGGGGGGCAGAGTGGCCATAGAGCTAGGAGAAGGGTAGAGGGGCCTCGGGGGGGGGGGGCAGAATGGCCATAGAGCTAGGAGAAGGGTAGAGGGGCCTCGGGGGGGGGGCAGAGTGGCCATAGAGCTAGGAGAAGGGTAGAGGGGCCTCGGGTGGGGGGGGAGCAGAGTGGCCATAGAGCTAGGAGAAGGGTAGAGGGGCCTCGGGTGGGGGGGGGCAGAGTGGCCATAGAGCTAGGTGAAAGGTAGAGGGGCCTCGGGTGGGGCGGAATGGCCATAGAGCTAGGAGAAGGTAGAGGGGCCTCGGGTGGGGCGGAGTGGTCATAGAGCTAGGAGACGTGTAGAGGGGCCTGGGGGGGGCAGAATGGCCATAGAGCTAGGAGACGGGTAGAGGGGCCTCGGGGGGGGGGGCAGAGTGGCCATAGAGCTAGGTGAAAGGTAGAGGGGCCTCGGGGGGGGGGCAGAGTGGCCATAGAGCTAGGAGAAGGGTAGAAGGGCCTCGGGGGGGGGGCAGAGTAGCCATAGAGTTAGGTGAAGGGTAGAAGGGCCTCGGGGGGGGGGCAGAGTGGCCACAGAGCTAGGAAAGGGGTAGAGGGGCCTCGGGGGGGGGGGGGGCAGAATGGCCATAGAGCTAGGTGAAGGGTAGAGGGGCCTCGGGGGGGGGAGCAGAGTGGCCATAGAGCTAGGAGACGTGTAGAGGGGCCTCGGGTGGAGCGGAGTGGCCATAGAGCTAGGAGAAGGTTAGAGGGGCCTCGGGTGGGGCGGAGTGGCCATAGAGCTAGGAGACGAGTAGAGGGGCCTCGGGGGGGGGGGGCAGAATGGCCATAGAGCTAGGAGAAGGGTAGAGGGGCCTCGGGTGGGGCGGAGTGGCCATAGAGGTAGGAGAAGGGTAGAAGGGCCTCGGGGGGGGCAGAGTGGCCACAGAGCTAGGAAAGGGGTAGAGGGGCCTCGGGGGGGGGCAGAATGGCCATAGAGCTAGGTGAAGGGTAGAGGGGCCTCGGGGGGGGGGAGCAGAGTGGCCATAGAGCTAGGAGACGTGTAGAGGGGCCTCGGGTGGAGCGGAGTGGCCATAGAGCTAGGAGACGTGTAGAGGGGCCTCGGGTGGGGCGGAGTGGCCATAGAGCTAGGAGACGAGTAGAGGGGCCTCGGGGGGGGGGCAGAATGGCCATAGAGCTAGGAGAAGGGTAGAGGGGCCTCGGGTGGGGCGGAGTGGCCATAGAGGTAGGAGAAGGGTAGAAGGGCCTCGGGGGGGGGGCAGAATGGCCATAGAGCTAGGAGAAGGGTAGAGGGGCCTCGGGTGGGGGGGGGCAGAGTGGCCATAGAGCTAGGAGAAGGGTAGAGGGGCCTCGGGTGGGGCGGTGTGGCCATAGAGGTAGGAGAAGGGTAGAAGGGCCTCGGGGGGGGGGGCAGAGTGGCCATAGAGCTAGGAGACGTGTAGAGGGGCCTGGGGGGGGGCAGAATGGCCATAGAGCTAGGAGACGGGTAGAAGGGCCTCGGGGGGGGGGAGGCAGAGTAGCCATAGAGCTAGGAGAAGGGTAGAGGGGCCTCGGGGGGGGGAGCAGAGTGGCCGTAGAGCTAGGAGAAGGGTAGAAGGGCCTCGGGGGGGGCAGAGTGGCCATAGAGCTAGGTGAAAGGTAGAGGGGCCTCGGGGGGGGGGCAGAGTGGCCATAGAGCTAGGTGAAGGGTAGAAGGGCCTCGGGGGGGGCAGAGTGGCCATAGAGCTAGGTGAAAGGTAGAGGGGCCTCGGGGGGGGGGAGCAGAGTGGCCATAGAGCTAGGTGAAGGGTAGAAGGGCCTCGGGGGGGGGGCAGAGTGGCCATAGAGCTAGGTGAAAGGTAGAGGGGCCTCGGGGGGGGGGCAGAGTGGCCATAGAGCTAGGTGAAGGGTAGAAGGGCCTCGGGGGGGGGCAGAGTGGCCACAGAGCTAGGAAAGGGGTAGAGGGGCCTCGGGGGGGAGTGGCCATAGAGCTAGGTGAAGGCTAGAAGGGCCTGGGGGGGGCAGAGTGGCCATAGAGCTAGGAGAAGGGTAGAGGGGCCGGGGGGGAGAGTGGCCATAGAGCTAGGAGAAGGGTAGAGGGGCCTCGGGTGGGGGGAGAGTGGCCATAGAGCTAGGAGAAGGGTAGAGGGGCCTCGGGGGGCAGAATAAGGGGGAAGAGGGGGACCACAGAGCTATGAAAAGTAGAGGGGTCTCGGGGGCAGAATAGGGGTAGAGGGGCCTCGGAGCTATGAAAAGCATAGAGGGGCCTGAGAGGTAGGAAAGGGTAGAGGAGCAATAGAGCTAGGAAAAGGGTAGAGGGGTTTCAGAGGTGGGAAAGGGGCAGAAGGGCCACAGCGCTCTACCCCTTTCCTACCCCTGAGGCCCTTCTACCCTTTCCTACCTCTATCGTCTCTTACGGCCCTTTCCCTACCCAGAACCCATGACTGTAAACCTCTGAGTGTGTCTGCGTGCGTGTGTCCCTCTTCCCTTTTCCTATCTCCCTCTCCTTCCGTCTCCACCTCTCTCCCCGCTCCCTCCTCCCCTCTCTACTGCTCCTCTCTGTCCGGGCCGCTCTAGCCCTCTCCCTCCTCTCTCCCCTTCCCCCCCTCCTTCTGGCTTCCCCCTCCTCCCTCGCATCCGGTCTTTTTTTTTGTTTTGGTCCGGTCCCTTTTCCCTTCCGGCCTCCTCCCTCTCCCCTGGCCGGAAAGGTTCCGCCTGCTTTTCTTCCCCCGCCTCCCCTTCGGCCCTTTCGCGACGTGCTGCTGCTGCTGCGTGGTGACGCGAGCGCGCGGCCTGGCTGCGGAACGTGCGCGCGGCCGCGGGGCTGTGGGGAGGCGGAGGCGCGCCAACATGGCGGCGGGGGGCGGCGGCGGCGGCGGCCGGGGGAGCAGCAGCGGCGGCGTCGGCGGGCCCAGGATGGGGGGCAGGATGGGGGGAGCGGCGCCCCCCGCCTCGGAGAAGCTCCCCGTCCACGTGAGTCCGGGGGGAGGGGGCCACCCCCCCCAACACAGAGGAGTGGGGCCTTTAACACCCCCCAGTATGGGGTGGGGTCTCCCCCCCTTCCTGCAAGGGGGGCTGAATAGGCACAGAGACGCCCCCACCCCCCCTGCCCTCCTGCAGCTCTGGCTAGGGAAAAGACAAGCCCCCCCCCCCAAAAAAATAGGAAGGCTGCCTCGTCAGGCATTGGGCAGGGAAAGACCTGGACACCAAAATGCCCCCCCCCCAAAAAAAAGGAAAGGGAAAAGGGAAGGTTTGCTGAGCTCTCCTCCTTTGCAAGGGGGGGGGGAATAAGGATGAGTTTTTTGCACTCTCTTCTCCATGCAGGGAGAAGTTTGCCAATAGGTCTGGACAACCTTGGCTTCTCTTGTTTTTGTTTTAATCAATTTGGTGATTTTTAGGTTGTGGGTTTACAAGGTTGGCTGCCCTGAGTGTCGTCTTCTTATTATTACTCCTGGATGCCCCCCCCCCGAGTATATTATTATTAATAGCTGCATGACCCCCATCCAATTGAGTATATTATGATTATTGTTATTGCTATGATCAATAATAGCTGCATGCATTAGACCGTCCCCATTGCAGACTTCCTTGCCAAAGCCCCTATACTTTCTTCCCCAAACACCCCCTCCATATCCTTTGCGTTATTATATTGTTGTGAACACCTCAGCCTAATACTTCCCCCCTCCTGTTTTTTCTTTCCATCTAATAATAATAATAATAATAATAATAAATAGCTGCATGCATTGCAAGTCCATTGCAGACTTCCTTGCAAAAAGCCCCTTTGCTTCGCCCCCCCCCCAAAACAACCCCCCTTCCATTTCCTTTGCATTATATTGCTGTATGGAAACACCCCCACCCTAAAACTTCCTCCTCTCCAGTTTTTCGTTTCCACCCCCTAATAATAATAATAATAATAATTGTTATTACTATACTCCGCCCATCTGACTGGATTTCCTTGGCCTCTCTGGGCGGCTTTGAGCAAATTACAAAACATTAAAACATCGGTAAAGCACCAGACATTGAAAGCTTCCCTAATGCAGTCCCTTTTCGGTAGGTAAATGTGTGGGTGTGTTTATCTAACGGAGGTAGAATCACAGAATGGTAGATTTGCAAGGGACCCCAGAGGGTCATCCAGCCCAACCCCCTGCAACGCAGGAAACTTTGGCCAAACTCGGGCCTCGAACCCACAACTCTTGTGAAGCCTTCGAACTCGCCACTCGCTTTCTCCTTGCTTCCCAACCCTCTCCTGTTGCTTTGCATTATGGATAATGCAACCCTCCTTTCTTTGCCTCCTCCCAAGTTCCTTTACATTGCTTTGCATCCAACGTTCTACTCGAGGTAGACCCCCTGAAATTAAGGGAACCAAGCAAGTTATGCCCATTAATTTCAACGGTGCGACTCTTGAGTATTGTTTGGGATGCAACCCAAATTATGTATATACCCGCATTAAAGGGCACTCATTCGCGAAGCTTCCTGCCATACCACTTGGAAATTCAGCTTTCAAGTAGTTAAAAAAAGGGGGGCACCTTTAATTAGATATGGCTAAATGTTGCGTCCATGCGTCCATGGAATTATTTCAATTCATTCCCGTAGGGAGAATTCGGTGTTAGAAACAGCTGATGGGGAGATATTGTGGTTGTTGCTGTTAAACATATACAGCAAACCTATAATTTATGTGGGGAGTTGCGTTCTGGGGGGGTCGGGCCCCAAGCCAAAACTGCATATAGTCAGGACGCATCGGGGTTCAAGGGTGGGTGAGATTGCCAAAGGCAGCTGTTGCTTTTATTCTGATTATGTATTTTGTGGTTTCCTAGCCTGATTTTATTCTGTGATCCTCCCCGAGACCTGTGGGAATAATAATAATAATAATAATAATAATAATAATAATAATAATAATAATATCATCTCCCCTCCCCTGGAAACCCACCCATTTTCCACCCTACCTTTTATTTATTTTGTAGTTTTGCATTTTAAAAATTGCGCATATAGCTGAATCATGCACAAGTCGAACGTGCGTCAATTGCGGGGTTTAGCGTTTAAAACGTTGGGTTCCCCCCATTAGTCTTTCTGTTTTACTTTTTCCGTATTGTAAACCCCCTCTGAAGGCCTGGCCCCACTTTCCTGGGAGTAAGCCCCACTGAACTCAGTAGGACCTGCCGCAGAGTAGGCGCGGCTGCTGCCGAGCCACAAGAACGCTGATCCGGGTAAATACAGTCGCCAGAGAAGCGATCCCAGACCGTAAAGAATAAGAGATTTTCAGCTTAATGCGCATAGATATATTTCCTCCCCCCCCCCCACCTCAAAATGCAGATGTAGCTGCAGAGAGCGGACCGATTTATCTGCCAGCTTCTTGCACGTTTGATCTGGATTACTTCCAGACCGATCCTGCGAGCACTTACTCAGCAGTCTGCGGCCGCCATAGAGGGGGGCTGGCTTGGCCAGGATTTGGGGGTGAGGATTTGCAGCCTTGTAAGAGGGGGCCTGGGGGGGCAAGAGGCAGGTTTGGTTTGGGGCTCCACCGGGAAGGGGGAGCCGAAGCCTAGCAGGCAGAAGGGGCTGCGTTTCGGGGTCTCCGAACACATAAAAGGGGGCAGCCACCCCCCAGCCCTGTTTGAAAGCAGAGGCTGCTCTCTCCCCGAATCCCTGCAGGGCCTCTCAGCTGTTCCCCCAGGCCTTTGGCCAGTCTGACCCCCTCTTTCTGCAGTTCTCATAGCACTCTAGTCCAATGGTTGCCATTCAATTGATTCTGAATTGATTTGAGAATGTCTTTCAGTGAATTGATTGCGATTTTATGTAAACTGTGTTATTTTTACTGTGCTTAGCCGCTCTGAGCCCGGCTTCGGCTGGGGAGGGCGGGATATAAATCAAATATTATTATTATTATTCGGGCATGGGTACTGGGAGACGCCGTTGGCGGCTGAACCCGCACCCGGAGCCTCTGAGCCACAGCGACCCACGGAGCCCGGTTCCTTGCCACGGGTGGGGCTGGCTGTCAGCGGGGCAGCCGCCTCTCCCCTCCCGGGCCCACGGAAGTCAGGGCCCCTCGATACCTTCCCCTAAAATAATTCTCCCGCAGGTGGAAGATGCCCTCTCTTACCTGGACCAGGTGAAAATCCGCTTTGGCAGCGACCCGGCCACCTACAACGGATTCCTGGAGATCATGAAGGAGTTCAAGAGCCAGAGGTAAGGGGTTCGGGGGGGATCGGGGCCCCTCTCCCCATCTTTACGCAGCCCCCCAACCCAGGAAGCGCCCCAGCCGGCAGCGGATTTTATTTTTCCAGTGTTACCTTGGAACATTTTCTTTTCTTTTATATTTAATTTTTTCTTTTTTACCAGCAACCAAACACAGTGAACCCCCCCCCAAGCGGCTGATACATTGGGTATACATAATCAATAATAACATATTCATAAATCTGGCGCTGGGTTTTTAAACCGGAGGGTGGAAACAAGGGGCACAGGAATCGCACCCAAGTTGGGGGACCCATGCCTCTTCGTTGCCCATCGAACACCCCCCAAAATCTCCCACCCTCATATTGGGTCCTGCCTTGTTCCTATCTAGGGTGGATTTGATTTAAATCAAATCGTTAGTCCGTAAGGCTCGATTTAAATCATTATTTTCTTTACAGAAAGACTCATTCTTGCTGGCATCGTCTTAATATTTACAGATGAAGTTTTCGTTTTTGGGATAATCGATTTTCAGAGTCGTTTTTACAGCTCTTATCAAAAATGACCGATTTGGTTGTACTTTTAGAAATACATAGACAGATAATTATGAAATTATGGGGAGGTTTAATAAGTTAACTCCGTGGTTCCCCCCCTAAAAAAAATGTTTAGGGCTACTCTCATTCTCCTACTCCTATTGAAATACTCCTCCTCAATGAGGCCAAACTTAGATTCACAAAATATTTAGGGGTATACGTCCCCCCCCCAGGAAAAAAAAACCACTGAGTTAACTGTGTACATTTGGACAACTTTTCTGCTGTACTTTATTGGAAGGAGAAAAACAATCATTTCCTTCATATCAATCTAGACAATTTGTTTAACTAAAACAATGACGTTACAGCGTATGTATCCATGTTTGCTAACTGATGTGGCTAAACAATTAAGAAAAGCAAACTTTTGAGTTTTAGCGCACGTGAAGAACTTAAAACAAATCCTTATTTCCTGACGAATAGCCTTTGGACTATAATGTAACTTGGAACAGAAAACCTTTAGAAATGTTTTTCCTCATTTTAAAAATCTGATTTATTTTATTTTTAAAGAAATCCTTGATTTTTTTATCCCCCCTTGTCTTCAGCATCGACACCCCCGGCGTCATCCGCCGCGTCTCGCAGCTGTTCCATGAGCACCCTGACCTCATCATCGGCTTCAACGCCTTTCTGCCTTTGGGCTACCGAATCGAGATCCCCAAGAACGGGAAGCTGAGCATCCAGGCGCCTCTGGCCGGCCAGGTTAGACCAGGAAGCGGGCTTGGGGTTTGTTTTGACGATTTCCACTCACCCCTACGGGGAGAAATATTCCCACCCCCAACCCCCTTTAAAAAAATAAATCTTTTTTATTCAGTTTTACACTACACATTTAAATTCAAGCAGTAGACTTAATCGTCAGCATTCCCTGAATTTTTAGACTTCCCTCTGACCTTCCATGGTTAATCATTTTCAGTCTTTTATAATAATAATATTAATAATAATAAATTTTATTTATACCCCACCCTCCCCGGCCAGAGCCGGGCTCAGGGCAGCTAACACCAATAAAATTACAGTAAAAACATAATAGGGGGGGAAAGGGGAGGGGGAAGAAGAGGAAAAAAAACCTTCAATTTAAAATACAGGTTAAAATGCAGCCTCATTTTAAAGTAGCTGATAAATCAAGACCATAAAGGGAGGGAAACATAAGGGTCAGACCGAGTCCGAACCAAAGTCAGAAAAGGTTTGCTGACCCCTGGTCTCAGCGCAGGACAAGGGGCAGGTGGGTGCAAGAGTTTCATCATCATAAACAACTTTTATTTATATTCCGCCCTCCCCGGCCAAAGTCGGGCTCAGGGTGACGAACATCAGACACATAACATTTGTATAAAATCAAACAATAATTAAATTAACTCCGAAAAACAGGTCCAAATCAAATAGAAGGGACCTTGGGGTCGTCTAGTCCAGCCCCCCCCCCCGCAACACGGGAGCAAG
The DNA here is from genome assembly GCF_964188305.1 of Podarcis bocagei. Lineage (NCBI taxonomy): Eukaryota > Metazoa > Chordata > Lepidosauria > Squamata > Lacertidae > Podarcis > Podarcis bocagei. The sequence continues at coordinate 752,479 of NC_138144.1, read as the reverse complement.
GCGACAAGGAAGACCCAGGCGGAGGGCAGCTGCTTTCACACACACACACAGACACACACCCCCGTGTTCAGCCGCTGCTGACCCCCAACTCCCCCTCTCCTCCTAGGTGTCCCTGGACCCCGTCCAAAGCCCCCTCTCGGGCTCCGGCCTCATCCTGCACTACTGCCAGGAGAACGCCCACAACCACGGTGACTGCCCCGAGGACTTCTGCCACCAGCAGCCCCACCAGCAGCAGCAGCCGCAGCAGCAACAACAGCCCTGCAAGGACGACTGCCGGCTGCAGGTGCCTCTGGAGTCGGACTCGGTGGAGTTCAACAACGCCATCAGCTACGTCAACAAGATCAAGACCCGCTTCCTAGACCACCCCGAGATCTACCGGTCTTTCCTGGAGATCCTTCACACGTACCAGGTGAAAGGTCTCCTTTCTCCCCACGGCGTTCCGGGGTCAGGAAACAACCCCCCCCCCAAAATATAACCCTGGTTGGTGCGTGTGGTGTGGTCTGTGGGCTGCCTTGCCCTACCTGGAAATAAGTTGCCACCATTTTAGTTTAAGTTTAGTATTTAGTTTAGTTTTGTTTTGTTTAGTGTTTAGTTTAGTTTAGTTGTTCATTTCCACAGCAAACATTACGTACCAAAAGCAAAACGAAAGATAAACTAATCTTACATTAGATATTCTTAGACTTAAGAAAGCTATTACAATATACATAGTTAAATGGTCAAGAAATCTAGGATAAACGTGTATTGTTTACAAGAAATAAAAGAAGAGAGAGAAAAGAAAGAGGGGAAAAAGAGGGATAAAGAAAAATGCACAACGACAAAACCGGAAAATGAATAAAACTAAAACTACCTACCGAGCAAAAAGCAGTGTTTGGTTAATTCAAACCAGTACCAGGGTATTCTGTTCATGAAGCCCCCGTCCCTCAGTGCTGACCCCTTCCTCCCTCCCTCTCTCACTTCTCAGAAAGAACAGCTGAGCACCAAAGGCCGCCCTTTCCGGGGCATGTCGGAGGAGGAGGTCTTCACCGAAGTGGCCAACCTCTTCCGGGGCCAAGAGGACCTGCTCTCCGAGTTCGGACAGTTCCTCCCTGAGGCAAAGAGGTCTCTGGTACGTGGCAGGAGGGGGGCACCGGCGGCCGGGAAGCCCCCTGAGAACACGGGGAGATGCTGTCGGGGACAGAGCCTGGGACCCCCTCCCTGCAAAGGAGTGTGGGGGTGTCCCCCTGCTGCCGCCCCCTTGTCCCTCTCTCCTTCCTCCTTCGCCTGCTCTCTGAGGCTCCTCCATCTTCCTCCGCAGTTCACGGGGAACGGGCCCTGCGACGCCAACAACATCTCCAAACTTGAGCACGAGAAGCACATGGAACACAGTAAGAAACGTTCCAGGCCCCTGTTGCTTCGACCCGTGCCCGGCCCGGCCAAGGTATCCGACCCGGACGCGGAGGCGGGTGGGCTGGGGAGGGGTGGGGAGACAGAGGAGCCTGCCGGGGGCTCAGGTGGGCCGCGGGGGGTTGACGCGTTGTTTCCAGGGGAGCCTGGCGGGTTTCAGCAGGGTGGGCAGGTTGGGCTATTGAGCAGCGCCAAGCCCCGCTTGTGAAAAACAGAACCGTGCTCACACGAGCCCACACGGACGTGCGTGTTTCCTCCCCCCCCCCCCCGCAGAAGAAGATGAAGCTTCGGGGGACAAAGGACCTCTCGGTGGCGGCAGTGGGCAAGTACGGCAGCCTGCAGGAGTTCTCCTTCTTTGACAAGGTGGGTCGTCCGGCACGGAGGCCGTGTGTGTGCGCGAAATTTCAGATTTAGATTTCTGTGGAAATGATTTGCCGTTTGGTTGTGTGATTTTTTGATGTGGTTTATTTGTTGTTTATAACTTTCATAATTATGTACCGTATTTTTCGCTCTATAAGACGCACCAGACCACAAGACGCGCCTAGTTTTGGGAGGAGGAAAACAAGAAAAAAAATATTCTGAATCTCAGAAGCCAGAACAGCAAGAGGGATCGCTGCACAGCGAAAGCAGCAATCCCTCTTGCTGTTCTGGCTTCTGTGATAGCTGCGCAGCCTGTATTCACTCCATAAGACGCACACACACATTTCCCCTTACTTTTTAGGAGGGAAAAAGTGAGCCTTATAGAGCAAAAAATAGGTTAAATCTTGTCATGCTGCAAGCTGCCTTGAGCGTTGTTTTTTTAACTGTGGAAAGGTGGCATACAAATGATGATGATGAAAAGGCATGGGGGGGGGCACAGCGGAGGGCCCCTGAACCTCCAACCTGCACAACACTGCCAAAGGAGGGGGGGCAGACAGGCCTTTCCTCCCTGAGACCCCAGAGCAGTCAGTCAGGACGGGGGGGGGGGGCGTTTCGCAGCCCTGCCTGGAGCACGGCAGAACAGCCATTTGCCAGGGACGCTCTTGTTGCGGATCCTCATGGCTGGGGACAGGCCTAGGGGTCCCTCCGGGCTCTGCAAGTGGGTGCTCTAACAACTGAGCTACCCAGCCCCATGGTGCCCCCTCCCATCCCTGGCTGGTTCTTCCGCTCAGGTGCGGCGAGTCCTGAAGAGCCAGGAGGTGTATGAGAACTTTCTTCGGTGCATCGCCCTCTTCAACCAGGAGCTGGTCTCGGGCTCCGAGCTTCTCCAGCTGGTCACCCCCTTTCTGGGGTAAGTGGGGGCTGCGTTGAGTTGGGGGGCTGCAGGAGGGTCCTCCATCTCCCTTGGGGAAAAGGCAGGCAGGGGCTGATCCCGGCAGCCAGGCAGAAGCGGACAGCTTCCTCTTCGTCGGCTTGGCGAGGAGGGAGAGAGAACACTGCCCCCTCCCAAATTTTCAGGAGAAAACTTCCATCCCCCCCCCAATTTCCCAGAAAACACTTTGCCTCTCCCAGATTTTCCAGTTACCTTGTCATTTGTGTTTACGTATGGCTTTTCACTTGGGAAAGCGACATCTCAAAGCAAATTTACACAGAGCCTAGGGCTTGCCGATCGGAAAGTCGGCGGTTCGAATCCCCGCAATGACGGGGTGAGCTCCCGTTGCTCGGTCCCTGCTCCTGCCAACCTAGCAGTTCGAAAACACGTCAAAGTGCAAGTAGATAAATAGGTACCGCTCTGGCGGGAAGGTAAACGGTGTTTCCGTGTGCTGCTCTGGTTCGCCAGAAGTGGCTTAGTCCTGCTGGCCACATGACCCGAAAGCTGTACGCCGGCTCCCTCGGCCAGTAAAGCGAGATGAGCGCTGCAACCCCAGAGTCGGCCACGGCTGGACCTAATGGTCAGGGGTCCCTTTACCTTTACCTTACCCCAATATATTTACGTTAAGAGAGCCTAAAACCCCCGGCGTGCGAAAGAAAGCAGAAGTATGTGGGAATAGCCAGAACCGAACCTTCAGGGGCAAATTTCCAAGTTGGGCGTCTTCTAAAAAGGCTCCATTTCTCGACAGAGTCACTGCCTGCCCTCTCTGGTTTCTCGCTGAAAACATCAGCTCGGCTGCACATAAAACACCCCAGATTTTTGTCCTCCCTTCTCCCCCATGCACACTTTTGACAAGTAACAATTCTGCCCCTCGGTTAAGAAACCTTGCGTTCATTCCCATCCCTCCGCTCGTGAGTTTCTTTAAGATATAGCAGAGCCCGCAGGCAAAACGTCGCCAGTTTGGTGCCCGTTGGCTGCGCCTTCCCCGAGTTTTCCGATTCGAATCCCCACCGCACCTCCATGGGGTCCCGCCGCACGCAGCCCACCTTTCCCCTCCTCACCTCCCTTCCTGCAGGAAATTCCCGGAGCTCTTTGCTCAGTTCAAGTCCTTCCTGGGGGTGAAGGAGCTCTCCTTTGCGTCCCCCATGGCGGACCGCTCGGGGGACGGCGTCTGCCGCGAGATCGACTACGCCTCCTGCAAGCGCATCGGCTCCAGCTACCGGGCGCTCCCCAAGACCTATCAGCAGCCCAAGTGCAGCGGCAGGACGGCCATCTGCAAAGAGGTAGGCCGGGGGCGGTCGGCAGAAGGAAGGCGGCGGCGGTGGGGCGTCCCGGGGACTCCCCTGGACTGAGGGCGCCCCCTCTCGCCCCCGCAGGTGCTGAACGACACCTGGGTCTCTTTCCCCTCCTGGTCCGAGGACTCCACCTTCGTCAGCTCCAAGAAGACTCCCTACGAGGAGCAGCTGCACCGGTGCGAGGACGAACGCTTTGAGGTGGGTGCCTCTGGCGACATGGGCAGGCTCGGGGCCCCTGCTTGGGGGGCGGAGGGCCCCAGGTCCTTCCTCAAGGATGGCTCAGTCCCTGGGGGGTGTCAGGCTTCGGGGAAACTGCTTTCTCTCCCCCCGCAACCCTTCAAAGCCCTAAACGGCCTCGGCCCAGTAGACCTGAAGGAGCGTCTCCACCCCGGACACCGGGGTCCATCTCTGAAGGTCTTCTGGCGGTTCCCTCCCTGCAAGAAGCGAGGTTACAGGGAACCAGGCAGAGGGCCTTCTCGGTGGTGGCGCCCGCCCTGTGGAACGCCCTCCCACCAGATGTCAAGGAAAGAAACAAACTGCCAGACTTTTATAAGACATCTGAAGGCAGCCCTCTTTAGGGAAGTTCTTAATGTTTGACGTTTTATTTTGTTTTTAGTGTTCTGTTGGGAGCCACCCAGAGTGGCTGGGGAAACCCAGCCAGATGGGCAGGGTATAAATATTATTATTATTATTATTATTACCACCAAAGCAATTATTGTCCCTTACCAGTTTAAGAGTGTTTAATGATCACAGCAAAAGATCAACGCAGCCATTCTTGGAGTGAAGGCACTCTCAATTAAGCTTCCCTTCTACTTCCTCCAGTCATGCGACATTCCTTCCCTCTTTGAGCATGCGACATTCCTTCTCTGCTTCAGCATGCAATATTCTTGCTGCTGCCTCCAAATACGTAAATGAACCAACTCTTTTGGTATATGCAACATTCGTTCCCTCTCTGAGCATGCACATTCTTTGCATGCAATATCCTCTCCCTCTTTGAGCTTGCAATCTTCTTGCTGCTGCCGCCAGATACGTAAACAGACCGACTCTATCCATTTCCATAATCTCTAAAAAGAAAAGATTTGGGGGGGGGGTGTTGACGCCATCTTTAAACATATTTTTTCATCTCATCATCCTGGGGCGTCTGGGGCCACCATGAGGACAGGAAGCTGCCAAGTTCATTTTTCTCCCCGTGCTCCTGACCCTCACGTTGCTCCCTCTTCCCCTTGCCCAGCTGGACGTGGTCCTGGAGACGAACCTGGCCACGATCCGGGTGCTGGAGAGCGTTCAGAAGAAGCTGAGCCGCATGTCGCTGGAGGACCAGGAGAAGTTCCGCCTGGACGACTGCCTGGGGGGCACCTCCGAGGTCATCCAGCGGCGCGCCATCTACCGCATCTACGGCGACAAGGCGCCCGAGATCATCGAGAGCCTCAAGAAGAATCCGCTCTCGGCCGTCCCCATCGTCCTCAAGAGGTGAGAACCGCTCCCCTCCCAAAAACAACAGAAGCGATAAGAAATAAGTCAATAGATAATATTTTTAAAAAAGAGTGGGAACGTTTCAGCAATTGCTTAAGGAAACAAGGTTCCACCTCTAGGATTTGGTTGTGTTTGCAATACAGTGGCACCTCGGGTTACATACGCTTCAGGTTACATACGCTTCGGGTTACAGACTCCGCTAACCCAGAAATAGTGCTTCAGGTTAAGAACTCTGCTTCAGGATGAGAACAGAAATCGTGCTCCGGAGGCAGCGGGAGGCCCCATTAGCTAAAGTGGTGCTTCAGGTTAAGAGCAGTTTCCGGTTAAGAACAGACCTCCGGAACGAATTAAGTACTTAACCCGAGGTACCACTGTAACTCCGTAAATAGGGATACGTCGTTTCCGCATACCAAGACGAGGAGAAAATATTAAATACAGGGGAATTTTTTTAGTAAGGTGAAACGAACGGTTACAAGGGAGATGGAAGTCAACCACATTACAATAAATAAAGTAAGGATAGAGATTTAATCCGTACGTGACGGTATATATGAGAAAGGCCACGAAAGGACTGAATCATATTGAATTGCATCTAACGGACGATGCAGATTGAATCTTTCTGATTTGATTTTGTTACTGTCTTTGTTTTGTCTTTTTTTTTCGTCTTCTTTTACCTTTTTCTTTTTGCGTATGTTGAGATGAAAGAGTCTGATGTCATTTGATCTATGTAGAAGTTACCGATGTACGTATTTGTCGTTTGTGTATTTATTTGTATATTTAAAAAACCCGGGGGGGGGGGCAAGGAGAGTGGTGGTGGCCAGGTTGGGCGTCTTCCCGCAGTCTCACCTTCGCCTCCTCTCCGCCCGTCTGTCCCGCAGGCTGAAGGCGAAGGAGGAGGAGTGGCGGGAGGCCCAGCAGGGCTTCAACAAGATCTGGCGGGAGCAGTACGAGAAGGCCTACCTCAAGTCGCTTGACCACCAGGCCGTCAACTTCAAGCAGAACGACACCAAGGCCCTGCGCTCCAAGAGCCTCCTCAACGAGATCGAGAGCGTCTACGACGAGGTGGGTGCGGGGTCCACATGCCCCCCTTGCATGGGAAGCTTCAAGAGTCGGCCTGCCGGAATCTCCGGTGGCAGGGAGTTCCACAGGACAGGGCGGATGAAACTAGAGGCTCGGTTTCTCGCCGTCAGGCGGGGCGATCTCAGCAATCGAGCCTGGCTGGGAGAGCTCGGGTGCCCCCTGAGTCGCTCAGGGCTTTGCAAACGCATGGAGAGGAGCGTGGCCATGCCTTGGTCGTAGGGGGGGCAGCCATTGCAGCCAGACTGGGGACTGGGAGCAGCCGCCGAGACCCTATAACACCAGTCCTGAAAGACCTGCATTGGCTCCCAGGACGTTTCCGAGCACAATTCAAAGGGTTAGTGCTGACCTTGAAAGCCCTAAACGGCCTCGGCCCAGTAGACCTGAAGGAGCTGTCCATGGAGGCGCAGGGCAATTCTGTGTCCAGGGTGGCTGTCTGCCAGCTCCATCTGGTACGCAGGATGAGACCCTCCCTGCCCGCAGACTGTCTGGCCAGAGTGGTGCCTGCTCTGGTTATCTCCCGCTTGGACTACTGCCATGCGCTCTCCGTGGGGCTCCCTTGGAAGGTGACCCGGAAACTGCAACTAATCCAGAATGCGGCAGCTAGACTGGGGACTGGGAGTGGAGACCATATAACACCAGTCCTGAAAGACCTACATTGGCTCCCAGGACGTTTCCAGGCACAATTCAAAGTGTTGGTGCTGACCTTGAAAGCCCTAAATGGCCTCCGTCCAGTAGATCTGAAGGAGCGTCTCCACCCCCATCATTCAGCCCGGACACTGAGGTCCAGCGCTGAGGGCCTTCTGGCGGGTCCCTCCCTGCAAAAAGTGAGGTTACAGGGAAGCAGGCAGAGGGCCTTCTTGGTGGTGGTGCCCGCCCTGTGGAACGCCCTCCCTTCAGATGTCAAAGAGAAAAACAACTACCAGACTTTTAGAAGACACCTGAAGGCAGCCCTGTATAGGGAAGCTTTTAATGTTTGATATTTTACTGTGTTTTTAATATTCAGTTGGGAGCTGGGGAAACCCATCCAGATGGGCGGGGTATATATAATAAAATGATTGTAGTAATCATTCCCTTAAACTGGTCCTTTCTTTGGTGTTTCTGAACAAACGTTCATCCCCTTACGATACAGGAAACCGTGCTTTTCCTTGTATTTTAAAATGGGGTTTCAGCGTTTTTAGGGGTTTCTGAATGTTTCATGTAGATTTTCGGTTTCATCATTCTGTGTGGGATAATGACAATAAAGATATCGTTGTCGTTAAGTCCATCTCTCTCTCTCTCTCGAACCTCCAGCATCAGGAGCAGCACTCTGAGGGACGGGGCGCCCTGAACGAGCCCCACCTCATCTTCGTCTACGAGGACCAGCAGATCCTGGAGGACGCGGCCGCGCTGGTGGGCTACTACGTCAAGCGTCAGCCCACCATCCAGAAGGAGGACCAAGCCACCATCTGGCAGATCGTCCACCGCTTCGTCCCCGACCTCTTCTTCTCCCAGCCCCCCGGCCACGACCCCCCGCCGCCCCCCGCCCCGGAAGAGGCGCCCGAGGCTGGCAAGGCCACCCCCAAGCGGCCCCCCGCCCCTGCCCCTCCGCCGGACGCCCGCGACTTGCGCAAAAGGGCTCCCCCGGCCGAGGACAAGCCTCTGCCCCCCTCCGCCACCGCCCCGGAGGCAGCCCACGAGCTGCGGAAAAGGACGCCCCCCGCCGACGAGAAGCCCCCCGCCCCGGAGGGCCACGAGCTGCGCAAGAGGAACCCCCCTGCGCTCGCCAGGGAGAAGGGCGGCGGCGGCTCGGAGGGGGCAGCGGCAGGGGCGGCCTCTCCCCCCGCCCCGGCTGCCCCTTCCTCTTCCCGGCCGCGCCGCTCTCTGGACAACGTCTACGCGCTGTTTTTCGCCAACAACAACTGGTACTTCTTCTTGCGGCTGCACCAGACGCTCTGCTCCCGGCTGCTCAAGATCTACCGGCAGGCGCAGAAGCAGCTCCTGGAATTCCGGGCCGAGAAGGAGAGGGAGAAACTGCTCTGCGAGGGCCGCAAGGAGAGGGCCAACGACCCGGCCATGGAGCTACGCCTCAAGCAGCCCAGTAAGCAGGGCGGCGGGGAAGGAGGGCGGCAGGGAAGGAGGTCTGCGTTCGGCCAGGGACCGGGGAGGGGGTGGCTCTCGGCTTCCGGCCCCCAGTGAGGCCACGGAGGGGGAAAGGGGGTCGCGGAGGATGTGGGAAGTGGCCTCGCCACTCAGCCCTCCTAGCTAGAAGCGGGCGGTGATTGCGAGTGTCCGAAACCGGTGTGGCGCTTGCTCCCGTTGCGCTGGCCGCAGCTGGAGACCTGCAACGTGGTGCCAGCTATGATCATAATGATAAGATTTAGTCGTGCCCGCCTCTTCATGACCCCCTGGACCAGAGCACACCAGGCCCTCCTGTCTTCCACTGCCTCCCCCAGTTTGGTCAAACCTTCGAGAACACTGTCCCACCATCTCGTCCTCTGTCGTCCCCTTCTCCTTGCGCCCTCCATCTTTCCCGACATCGGGTCTTTTCCAGGGAGTCTTCTCTTCTTCTGAGGTGGCCAAAGTCTTGGAGCCTCAGCTTCAGGATCTGTCCTTCCAGTGAGCGCTCAGGGCTGATTTCCTTCCGAATGGAGAGGTTTGATCTTCTTGCAGTCCATGGGACTCTCCAGAGTCTCCTCCAGCACCAGAATTCAAAAGCATCCATTCTTCGGCGATCAGCCTTCTAGTGATAAGATAGCCTAATGATAAGATATGGTAGCTCCTTCTGTTCCTATTTATTCATGAGGACTAGAACCTTAGCTTTCCTTTAAGGGAAGAGCAGTACACCCCGGAGATCTTCTGCCAGCCAGTGTGGGCAACCCTGGGCTCGACAGACCGCTGATCTGATCCAATCTGAGGCAGTCTTCTGCTGCTTGATGGCCACGCTGCCTCCCCCACCCTCTGGTCTTCAGCAATCGCAGAATCTTAAGAGTTGTAGATTCAAACGGGACCCCCAACGATCATCTATCCCAACCCCGCCACAGGCGCAGAATTCCTGACGGGTGGCTGGGGAATAGCAGCCCCGGCGTGTCGAGAAACTGGGTGCCCCATCTCGGCACCCCACAGAGGGGTTTTGTGTCTCGTGTGTGTGTACGTTTTTGCCAGGCGAAGTGGAGCTGGAGGAGTACTACCCGGCCTTCCTGGACCTGGTGCGAAACCTGCTGGACGGCAACATCGACCCCACCCAGTACGAGGACACGCTGCGGGAGATGTTCACCATTCACGCCTACGTCGGCTTCACCATGGACAAGCTGGTGCAGAATATCGTCCGGCAGGTACCTCGTAGGGGGTGCTTGTTTGCAGAGGGGGGCCCTGCCCCAAGGGGGGGCTGGACAGGAGTTGTGGGGGACACAGGCCTGCTCCACACAGAGGAAGGAAGACACGAGTGTTTTTTGGGGGGGCTCCACCACTCTGCCTAGGACTTTTGAATCACAGAATTGCAGCGTCCAATTTTTCTGGCAAATGGTGTTTAAGGAGAGGACAGAAACCGCTGGGTTAAAAGCTGACCGGCAGCCCAGAGGTAGCGTTGATTTATGACGGGGGCGGAAGGTTTGCCCTGAGACTTGCTCACAGATTTATGGAAGTGGAAGGGGCAAGCAGACGATGAAACGGAAGAACGGTATAAAGAGGTGGGGGAAATATAGCTATTAATGATCTATTAACATGTGCTGTTAAGGTAAGGCGGGGAACACGCAGGAGGAAAGATTCTGAGGAGATACAGAAGGTGTTTGAAGAATTTGCACTAATAATAATACTACCTGGTAACGGTCACCGGTTGCATTACCTGGGCACCCTGGCCGTTCTTGTGTCATGGTAAATACTTCAATTCCTGAATCCAGGTCACAACCTCACCCTAATGCGCCCTTAAGACAGGCTTTGCAAGCGACAATCATCATAATAATTTATTTATACCCCGCCCATCTGGCAATGGGAAGGTTTTCCCCATTTGCAGAGGAATATTTGAGGTCATTGGGAGAGTTCAAATGGCTTCAGGATTGCTCTCCTGTACTATTCCGGGTGCATGGTTCATACGTTCAGATATGTGTGTGTTTAAGAGTTTTTATCCTGTGATACCTTGACATTCTGACCACGTCCCCCTGGCTCCAGCTGCACCACCTGGTGAGCGACGACGTCTGCCTGAAGGTGGTGGAGCTCTACCTGGGCGAGCGGAAGCGAGGGGCGGCCGGCGGCAACCTCTCCTCCCAGTGCGTCCGGGCGGCCAAGGAGACCAGCTACCAGTGGAAGGCGGAGCGGTGCATGGCGGACGAGAATTGCTTCAAGGTGCGGCACCCCTGCCCTCCACCCTCTGCGGCTCGGCTTCCCCGGAAGTGGGGGGAAGTCGGCCACGCCGGTGGGGCGGGGAGAGACCCCTGGAACGTGGCGGGAGGACGGAGGGGGCGCCTCTTGCGGCCGGAGCGCATGTGTGTGAACGCCTGCCGCCTCGCCTCCCCGCAGGTGATGTTCCTTCAGAGAAAGGACCAGGTGATCATGACCATTGAGTTGCTGGATACAGAGGAGACCCAGACAGAAGACCCCCTGGAAGTCCAGGTGATTCCCGGCCTCCCCATCACGCGCGCCGTGAGATCCCTCCCTCATGGGGTTGTGGACCCTGCGGCCAGTTGCGCCTGTCTTCGGGCGCCGCGCCCCAATGGGTGGGCTGCAAGCCACAGCCAGCCTCCCTTGCGCTTCACTGCTGCTGCTTCTGGGAAGAACGAAAATAACAAGGGCAACAATTTTATTATTTATACCCCGCCCATCTGCCTGGGTTGGCCCCGGTTTAGCTTGGCAGCTGCAACCCCCGGTTTAGCGTTGCAGCCGCAATCTCTGGTTTTGCATTCCACCCGGTTTAGCGTTGCAGCCGCAATCCCTGGTTTAGTGGTGCAACTGCAACCCCGCATTTAGCATGGCAGTTGCAATCCCTGGTTTAGCATTGCAGACTCAATCCTGGGTTTAGCCTTGCAATCTCTATCCCCGGTTTAGCACTGCGGCCCCAATCCTTGGTTTAGCGTTGCAATTTCAATCCCTGGTTTAACATTGCAGCTTCAGTCTCTTGTTTAGCAGACTCAGTCCCCGGTTTAGCACTGCAGCCCCAATCCTTGCTTTAGCGTTGCAGATTTCAATCCCTGGTTTAACATTGCAGCTTCAGTCTCTTGTTTAGCAGACTCAGTCCCCGGTTTAACACCGCAGCCGCAAACCCCGGTTTAGCTTGGCAGCTGAACTGGGACAGCAATCTGCTGCTCCCCAGCCAACCTGTGTTTCGTCCGTGCCTTCGTGCTCCCGGTTCACGCGGGGTGGGCTAGCGCAAACCAAACCACAAAGCCTGGTTTGACCCCCGGGTGTCCAGCTGGTGCCCCCAAACCTCGTGAATGTTGCTCCCCCCTTTGCTTCCTGCCTTTTCTTCTCTTCTCCAGCACTTGGCCAACTACGTTGAGCAGTACGTGGGGGTGGAGGGGACCCCCAGCGGCCAGAACGAAGGCTTCCTCCTGAAACCCGTCTTCCTGCAGAGGTGAGGGACCCTCCGGCGCTCGAGGGGGGCGGGTCTTGCTTGGCAAAGGTGGCATCCCTCTCTCCCTCCTGCCTCCCTCCTGCCCCCCAGGAACCTGAAGCAGTTCCGGCGCTGGCAGTGCGCCCAGGTGCAAGCCGCCCGAGACAAGGCCCGGGGCTCCTGGAAGCAGCTGGTGGGGGTGGAGAGCGCCTGCAACGTCGACTGCAAGTTCAAGCTCAACACGCACCGAATGCTCTTCGTCATGAACGCGGAGGATTACATGTACCGGCGGGGGGCCCTGGGCCGCGCCAGGCAGGTGGGTCGCGAGGGGGGCTATTTCCATTTACCTTTACAGCGGTACAGCCTCAACTAGGGCCAGGGCCTTTTCAGTACTGGCCCCGACTTGGTGGAACGCTCTGTTACAAGAGACCAGGGCCCTGCGGGACTCGACATCTTTCCGCAGGGGCTGCAAGACAGAGCTGTTCCGCCTGGCCTTTGGTTTGGACTCGGTCTGACCCTTATGTTTACCTCCCCTTACGCTTTTGATCTATGGGCTACTTTTAAAATGAGGCTGCCTTTTAAATTTTAACCCGTATTTTAAACCCCCCATTATGTTTTTACTGTAATTTTACTGGTGTTAGCTGCCCTGAGCCCGGCTCTGGCCGGGGAGGGCGGGGTATAAATAAAAAATTATTATTATTATTATTTACCTTGGTTCCTGAGCGGCTTGGCTCCCCAACAAATCGGCTCCCAAACGCTGAAAACCAGGAAGGAAGCGTTCCGGTTTAAGAGCGCTTTTCAGAAGCCGAACGTCCGACGCGGCTTCCGGTTGGGTGCAGCCAATGGGAAGCCGCGCCTCGGTTGTCGAACCGTTCTGGAAGCCGAACAGACTCCCGGAACGGATTACGTTCGACAACCGCTGTATAAAATTTACACTCAGCTCTTTTATTATTACTAAGTTTATATACCGCTCTATACCTGGAAGTCTCACAGAAAAGATTGCAGCCTATATAACGGGTCAGCAAACCTTTTCAGCAGGGGGCCGGTCCACTGTCCCTCAGACCTTGTTGGGGGCCGGACTTTTGGAAAACGTCCAAAAACACTTCCGGGTTTTTGGTGTTTGGGAACCAAGGTACCACTGTAGATACCTGGGGAGAGCATCCCATGGGCAGGGAGCCACTGCGAAAAAGGCCCCGTTCCGGACCTCTTGCAGAAGAGGCACACAGAGGAGAAGGACCTTGGGGGTGGTGAGCTCCTCGGCTGGAGGGGGCCGATTTCCGCCGGTGACCCTCCCCTCCCTCCCTCTCTCTCTCTGGGCAGGCGCAGCCATCGGTCTTGCTGCGCTACCACCGGCGCTTTGAGGCCTGGCACCTGGGCTGGCTGGGCCGGCACGGCGGGCGCGAGGCCTCGGAGCTGGTCCAGGACTGGCTGATGGGCGACGACGACGAGGACCGGCTGCCCTGCAAGACCACCTGCGAGACGGTCAGCGTCCACGGGGTCCCGGTCAACCGCTACCGCGTCCAGTACAGCCGCCAGCCGGCCTCCCCCTGAACCCCTTTTCTCCCTCCGGCCGGGGGGGGGGGAACGGTGGGTGTCCTGCGGCCAGCCCACCCCTGGTATTTATCCGACCAGCTTTGTGGGGGGCAAAGTGTCGTTTTCTCCGTTTGGTTTCTGACTTTGGGGGACGGCTCGTTTGGGGCGCCCTCCCCGCATGGCACGGGGCGGACTTGGGGGGGTCTTCCCAGAGCTCTCCAGGCCTCGGACTGCTTTGTTTTGGCCTGGGAGGGGGGGCCAAGGATGTGAATGGCAAGGAGGGACCCAGGAGACTGTTTCGGATGCCCTCCCCACGTGGCACGGGGGGTGCGGGGGTTTGGCAATGCCCAGAGAGTTTCCAGGCCTCGGATGGGGACCCAGGAGATAAAACTCAGAGCCCCCACCGCCACCACCGCCAGGCCTTTCTCCCGACCCCCCCCCGCCCCAACCCCATCGGTCACTGTGCGGTGAGCACTTCCTAGCGCCCAAACGCGAGGCCTTGTGAGAAGCAAAGGGGGCTTTCCTTTCTACGCCCCCCCCTTCCCGCCCCACGGACTGCGTGGCCTTTTTGGTGCAAAAAATAAAAGCTGCCCTCTTGTGTGCGGTTGGGGGGGGCAGGTGGCCCAGCCCACCTGGAAGGGGGGGGGGTCGTCTCCCGCCGTGGGCACTTTGTGGACCATCCCGGCTGTGGGTTTTTTTGGGTGGGGGGCAAGATAAAGTGGCTGCTCCTCCCCCCGCCACCTCCAAGACGCTCCAGGGGTTTATTTCTTGGGGTCCCAAAGTGGGGGGAGGCCGTTGCCCTGAGTGGTTTCTTTTGGGAGGGGGGTTCTCTGTTTCCTTTGCGAGATAATCTTGGGGGTGGGGTGGGGGACTCTGTTGTCCTTTTATTTCTCTCTCTCTGCGCCCCCCTCCAAATTTGGCCACGGAAGACACACTTGTGTGTGGTTTTGGGGGGGGTCTGCCCCTCCCCTCCTCTCTTTCCTTCCAATCACTGCCGAGGAATGGAAGACCCCCCAAAAAAGGAAATTGATTGGTTCAAACCTCCCCTCCAAAAAATATCAGACCCCCCTCCACCCTCCTTGTACTCCAGGAAGGCTCCCCCCCCCAATCCCCATATCTCCCCCCCCCATACCTGCTATTCTCCCAAGCGGAGGGAGGGGGGACCGACTGTGCCAAAATCTCTCTTAACGAAACGATGACTTAAATGGTAGCTTTGTGGCTTAACGTGTCGTTTTTCTTTTCTTTCTTTTTTTAATTGGGGGGCCATTGTGAGGTTTGGAGGGGGGAGAGAAACCCTCCTCTACCCAGCTCCCCCCCCCCAACTCTTCCTACTGGCCATATTTCTTCATCCCATTGTTTTTAAAAAATAAATAAATCCAATTTAATTTATAATCTGGGCGGGCAAAGCGTCCATCTCTCCAAGGGGGGGGGGCGTCAGCAAGGCAATTGGGGGGGCGCTTTCGGAAGCCGGGAAAGATCTGTCCGTAGCAGAGAACGCGAGAGATAATGCTTCTGGGTGTTTTCTTTCTTCTAAATTTCAATTTTTATTTTGTCTCCGAAGGATCTCTCTTCCTTCTCTTCTTCCTCTATCCCACCCCCCCCCACCGCACCCCCCCCGGCTTCCTTCCGCCTTTGTATTTGCTTTTGCCAACTCTTTGAATGTAGTTTTTAAAAGAAATTATTTATTTGCACATCAAGTAAAAAATAAAATATTAATTTTGAAAACGCCAGAGGCTCCCTCGTGTTCTTCCTTCTCCCGTGGAACAGGCGGTGGGGCCCCCGTGCGAGGGGCGTAGGTCGCCCAAGGGCCCCCTTCTGGGGACTGAGTGCAATGTTCCCATTCCAGGCCCTTTAGGGGAGATGGGTTCTGCGTGCGAGTTCCCAGAGGGAGAACCCGATCTCTGCACAGACAAGACGGGGAAACGGTTGCACCAGTTTAAGGGGGAACATCCAGGAAGAGTATTAGTGGCCGTGACGGTGAACCTTTTACAGACCGAGCGCCCAGACTGCAACCCAAAACTCACTTCGTTATCGCAAAGTGCCAACCCGGCAATTTAACCTGAATACTGAGCTTTTAATTTAAGGGGAAAAACCAACTCACATATTAACATCTTTTGCCTAAAAAGAAACACACACAATAACAGAGCTTCCAATTACCGTATTTTTCGCTCTATAAGACGCACCAGACCACAAGACGCACCTAGTTTTTGGAGGAGGAAAACAAGAAAAAAAATATTCTGAATCTCAGAAGCCAGAACAGCAAGAGGGATCGCTGTGCAGTGAAAGCAGCAATCCCTCTTGCTATTCTGGCTTCTGGGATAGCTGCGCAGCCTGCATTCGCTCCATAAGACGCACACACACATTTCCCCTTACTTTTTAGGAGGGAAAAAGGGAGTCTTATAGAGCAAAAAATACGGTATACAAACACACTTTTTATTGAAAGGCAAAAGTTTGCATTTGGCATGCTTTGGAACAGTTAATACAATTTTTGCTTTTGTATGCACCCTGGTCATTTGTCACGCTTTCAGAACGGACGCTGCTGTGCTTCGTCGTTCCTCTTCGTCTTCTCAAGTGTTTCACGCAGAGCGTAGAATTTATTTTATAGAGCTTTCTTGAAGTTCCAAACCCCCCTCTCCAGATTTCCTAAATCTAACCAGTCTAAGCCGGAAAGACCAAGTTGGTCACACCGGACTTGATCTGGAGAAGGAAGAAAACACAGGGTTGTCGCCGTCTCACGGAACGGTAAAAATCTGGCAAACTCAGTGCTGGGGTGACGGTGGCACGTGTACCCACAGAGAGGTCTCCGAGTGCCCCATCTGGTGCACGTGCCATAGGTTCGCCGCCACCGATTTAAGGGGCTGCCTGGCCCCAAAGCTCTCCCCCACACGCGGGGGTCTCCCGTGCCACACGCGGGCTGCTATCTGTTGCCAGAAGTTTCCTCTTTCTTTCTCTGCATCCTTTGAGGTCATTTCCTAGCGCTTATCAGCAGCAGAAAAACAAGCCCTTGTGGGGACGCAAGGATGTTTATAACAAGGGGGCTGGGAGAGCTGCGGCTTGTCTCTGTCCCTCGCCAATATGCCCCTTGGAGACGGCCTGCGGGAGGACGCTGCCTTGGGGACCCCCCCCTTTGGGAACTGCACCCAGCGCCACTTCTGAGCCATTGCCATAGCTCAGGGGCAGAACAAATAATTATACATGCTTTATCAACCGCCTGAGAAAAATACAAATCATTAAACAAAGCCACAGAGACCTGCGAACTCCCCAGCCTAAAATGGACTTTATAATGTCTGGTTTCAATAGATTTTTCAAACGCTTAACTCGAGTCTTTTAGATAAGTTCATGAAGATGCCAACAAAAGCTAAGTTCGGTGTTATTCACAATACCGAGAGATGCTAGCGGAGTTGTAGATAGAACTTAATAAAGTTGTAGACGACAGGGTGCCGGCATTTTGCACATTTCGCCCTGGCGGTCCAAGTAATCAGTCTACAGCTCCACTAGCATCTCTCAGTATTGTGAATAACTTACCAGAAGGGCATGCGCCACCCATTCGGGACGGCCGTCTCTGCAGGGACGTTTTTTGTGTGGAATCTCTTGGAATCGCCCCTCAAGTCCAGCCGAGGGCAAGACATTCAATCGCGCGAGAGTCAAAGCACGTCTGTATTTTGGAATTGCTCGGTTATGCAGATAGGGTGCCGGAGAGTCGAAATGGGAAGGTGGAAAATAGTCATGCCGTGGGCAAAAGTTCTCGATTGTAGCCAAGCTGTTCTGACGCTCGATATCATTTAGGCCAGGCTTCCTCAACCTCGGCCCTCCAGATGTTTTTGGCCTACAACTCCCATGATCCCTAGCTAGCAGGACCAGTGGTCAGGGATGATGGGAGTTGTATTCTCAAAACATCTGGAGGGCCGAGGTTGAGGAAGCCTGATTTAGGCACTGACAAATTAGACTCTTTGTTAAAACCCAAAGTGAGTAGCTGTCCTGGTGATAAACCACAAGAGGGAAGTTTCGACAGACAGTTTAAGTCCAGGCGCTTTTGGGATCTTGCAGCACTCGGGATATTAGACTGGAGGGATTTGAGTTTAGGCAAAGCGAAGAGTTCAGTGCCCTGCGTCATTCCACCGAGGGGAGATTAGCTGTGGTCTGAGTGAACAGGCCTGCCTCTTCCTCTGCCGATTCCGCAAAAGAGAAGACTTTTGTCGCGTGCAAGGGAGTTGCGGGGGGGGGGGCGACCCTGCAGTGTCACTGGCTTTGGGGTGGGGAGCGTTTCCTGGAGTTAAGAGGCTTAGCCAGGATGCTGCTTCTTGCAGCAGCGACTTCTCCGAAGCAGGATACATCTGTGCGGAATGGGGCCAAGCCTGCCTCTCCGGCTGCTCACGCTGTTCCTCTTGTGCGGGCATCTGGCAAAGGCTGCGGCGGCCGACGACTACGATGGTAAGTGGCATGGAAGACCCCCCAGCCCCCTCCTTTTCAGTTGGGCAGGAGGGGGAAGGATTCTACTTCTGGCCTGGGTGCTGCGGCAGACAGGCGTTGGGACTTCCTTTTCTTGAGAATTTATTTATTGGGTTTTTCCAACTTGAAATTTCGCAGAGATATCTCAAACATAAATCACACCCAAAAACAACAACACAAGATGCCCAGGAATTTCCACCCCCTTTGTGGGTCCTATTATGTATCAGTTCCTGCTGCTATTATTTCCGTGGCTGGACATTTAACTTGGTAGGTTGTGATGAGGAAGCACAGAAGCTGCTTTTGGGAAACCCAAGGATTTTAATTTTTAGCTAAATTATATTAGTTTAATGGAAATGTATCTTTTGAATTCCCAAGTCATGTTACGACCTTCTGGCACCCTCCCCTATTTGAAATTTGGAAGCTGCAAAAATTCAACACGTCCTATGTGGATCGGGCTCATGCAGTGTGGCTGGCGCTGTAAAACTTTAATCTGAAAAGCCAAGTAAGTAATTTAAAAATGGTAATAATTAAGAAGTACAGGAAACTGCAACAACAATAAGAAGAAGAAGAATTCCAGAAGGCACGGAAATAATAGCAGGTTTCCATTCCTTGCACCCCATAACTTATTTCGAAGTCCCCTTGCTGGGGAAACCTGCCCACGTTTTGCCCGGTAAAATGCCACAGCCTCGGCTGTTCTTACCCACCCCATCTGCCCGCCTTGTCCGCCGCTGCAACCGCTGGGAGCATAGCTGTCAACTTTCCCCTTTTCTTGCGAGGAATCCTATTAGGAATAAGGGAATTTCCCTTTTAAAAAGGGAAACGTTGACAGCTATGGCTGGGAGATGGTACCCCACAGAAGCTGGGGGGGTGGTGCCCCCCTCTGAAAACCCCACTTGACAGGACATGGGCAGGGGGCTTTGGTGCCAAGGCCACTAACCCAACCTCTTTCCGCCTCCCCAGATTATGCCACCCCCAACGGGACAGAGGCCCCCCAGCGCCCGCCGCCGCTTGGCCTGTGCCCCCGGGCCATCCCCTCTGCCCGGGTGACCCTCAACCGCACCACCTTCCTGGTCCTGCCCCCGTCCTCGCAGGCGCAGCTGGACAGTCCCCTGACCACCCTTCTGTTGCCCTCCTTCTACGCCCTCCTCTGCCTGGTTGGACTGCCCGCCAACGCCCTGGCGCTCTGGGTCCTGGCCACGCGCATCGAAAAGCTCCCGTCCACCGTCTTCCTGATGAACCTGGCAACCGCCGACCTCCTCCTGGGCCTCCTCCTGCCCTTCAAGGCCGCCTACTACTACCTGGGCAACCACTGGCCCTTCGGCGAGGGCATGTGCCGCCTCAACACAGCCGCCTTCCACGCCAACATGTACTGCTCGCTCCTGCTGCTGGCCTGCATCAGCGCCGACCGCTACCTGGCCGTGGCGCACCCCTTCCTCGCCCGCTCCTTCCGCAGCCCGGCCTTCGCGGCGGGCACCTGCGCCGCCGCCTGGGGGGCTGCCCTCCTCTCGGCACTGCCCCTGGCCCTCCGGCGCCAGTCGTTCCCCCTGCTGGGCACGGGCCGCGTCTTATGCCACGACGCCCTGCCCGCCGAAGACGACGCCACCTACTTCCGCCCCTACTTCATCGCCCTGGTGGCCGGCGGGTTTGTGGCCCCACTGCTGGTCATGGTGCTGTGTTCGGGTGCCACCCTGCGGGTCCTGGCGGGGAAAGGGGACCGCTACACCACCGCCATCAAGCTGACTGTCGTGGTGGTGGCGTCGGCCGTGGTTCTGTACACCCCCAGCCACGTCCTCCTGCTCCTCCACTACTCCCGCCGCTGCGCCGGGGCCCGAGGGACCCTCTACGTGGCGTACATGGGGGCCCTGGCAGCCAGCGCCGCCAACACCTGCGTAGACCCCTTTGTGTACTACTACGCCTCGGAGGAATTCCGCGCCAAGGTGGCGGGCAGGATCTTCGGCGCACGAAAGGACTCGGCCGTCTCCCTGAAAACCAGCAAAGAGACGCTGCCCACGAAATGCTCCCAGACCCTGGCATGAGAACAAAACAATGATAATTTATTATTTCTACCCCACCGATCTGGCTGGGTCTCCCCAGCCACTCTGGGCGGCTTCCAACAGAATATTAAAATACAGTATTAAACATTAAAAGCTTCCCTAAACAGGGCTGCCTTCAGGTGTCTTCTAAAAGTCTGGTAGTTGTTTATTTCCTTGACATCTGGTGGGAGGGCGTTCCAAAGGGCGGGCGCCACCACCGAGAAGGCCCTCTGCCTGCTTCCCTGTAACTTGGCTTCTCGCAGGGAGGGAACCGCCAGAAGGCCCTCGGTGCTGGACAATACACTATCAACTTTTTTATTTCCCCCCACCACCCAAAAAAATACCCCCACAATTTCCTGTACTGCTGGCATGTCCAACTCCCAAGAGACTGCAATCTACTCTCCTGCTATGACAAAACTGGCAGCGATCTACTCATTGGATTGACCAAAGTTGCTGAGGGGTTGTTGTTTTTTTGGGGGGGTGATTGATCAGGATCATGCGATTGACCAGGATTGACCCCACGATCGACCAGTGGATCACCATCGACCGGTTGGACATGTCTGCTGCATTGTAAAGGGACAAACCTTCGCTCAGAACTTGGGTAGGGGGCAATTGAAAGAACAAACCCATGGAAATAGCTCAGCACAAACAGCGCCCCCCCCCAATTCAGCTGAAAACGCCAGCTTTTATTTGCTCCTTTGCAAACAGCGGGAAGCCCGTAGATTTCGTCTGCAAACCTGATTCGCAACGGGCGCTGGATAATTCCGATACATGATGCAGTCACACAGAGAAATAAAAAATTCATTTGTTGAATTTTGGGGCGACCTTCCCCCCCCCCCAAGATTTGGAAACGCCGTTCCATCGTTTTTTAGGCAAAAGGTTGTCAAACGTAGCTACAAGGACACCTAACCCTCACCTGTCTCCGGAAAGAAACGAGAGGCGCCGTTTGATTTTTAGACATCGGTTTTTAATAAAATATTTTATCAGCATCTAAATCAAACTTCTTCTCCTGTGCCCACGACCTTGGCACTCGAACTCGCTACCGAACCGTGTGCCGAGGTCCGCGGACCCCCCTCCGTGTGCCTCGGGTTTGCAGGCCACCCTACTGAAATGGGGCTGGGGGCAGAAGGAGGTCAGGGGTCTCCAAGCTCTTCCGGGGTGCAGGAGCTGGTTGTGCCGGGAGAGGGGGGGTCCCCGGTCTAGGGCGGACATGGGAGAAAGCGAGAGGGGCTGCCGGATGCCGTGGGGTGGGGTTCACCTGCCCCATTCGGTCGCCCCCCCCACCCGGGACGGGCGGAACAGCCGTTTCCGAAATAAATACCGGCACAGTAAAAGGGTTCTAGATAGCCGCCGAGCGAAGGGGGCGCATTCTGCCTTGCTCAGAGGTGGGGCAGAGGGGGTCCTGGCGCCCTGGGATTGTTGCGGGGGGTGTTTGTGCAAAGAAAAAAACATGGAAAGGGGGGGAGGCTGGTTTCTCACCCCCCAAAAAAGAGAAAATCCCCAAGTTGTGGCTCGTATCTCCGGATCTGCCAACAATGTGGGGGGACTTTTTTTCTGTGGCCCCCGCTCTTTTTAAAGCGAAAAGCAAGGAGTTGTGGGTTCAAGAGGGGAAGGGGCTTGTTTGACGCCCCCTTGGGTGGGTTGGGAAAAGCCCTTTTCATGGGGCAGGTTTATGCACCAAGCATTCGGGGAGGAAGGCAGGACGGAAATGCAGAATGGAGATCGTTTCCTAGCAGAAAGGAAGAAAGGGAATATCCTGAACGGCCAATTCTGGGAATCTGGTGGGAACGGGGAGGCGGGAAACCTCCAGAAGCCTAGCCCCGGCTCCTCAATTGCAGAGCTGGGCGTCAGGACCCCCAGGGGTCATCCAGCCTGACCCGCCGCAGCGCGACCGGAGAAGAGGCGGAAAAGTTCGGACGGAGGGTGGCGATTTGGGCGGGTGAGGTTCGGAGAGCGTCTTGAGGGGCCATGAGATCTTGCCAGGC
>NC_138144.1:675439-727939 GCF_964188305.1 Podarcis bocagei | reverse complement strand
GACTCAAGGTCAAGGCAGCTTCCCGCGCTCCTATTTAAGCCGCCTCTTGATTTGGAAACCCTGAGGACTGGAATCTTGA
This sequence comes from Podarcis bocagei, assembly GCF_964188305.1. Classification (NCBI taxonomy): domain Eukaryota; kingdom Metazoa; phylum Chordata; class Lepidosauria; order Squamata; family Lacertidae; genus Podarcis; species Podarcis bocagei. The sequence goes on along the minus strand of NC_138144.1, from coordinate 727,860 downwards.
AATGCTTTTGAGAGGAAGGCGGCGCTTAGGTGGGCGACAAGAATACCTGCTTGACTTCCGTTGGTATAGAAATGATGAGAATGTAAGGAGATTTAACGGTGCAGCTATTTACATCAACCCATTCTCCAGTCTGTAATGTAACTTATTACTAAGGCAATGGCAGTGGTTAATAATAATAATATTAATAATAATAATAATAATAAATAATAATTTTCATTTATACCCCGCCCTTCCCAGTTCAAAAACTGGCCTCAGGCTGGCTAACAACAAATTTAAAACACCTTAAAGGTAAAGGTAAAGGGACCCCTGACCATTAGGTCCAGTCGTGGCCGACTCTGGGGTTGCGGCGCTCATCTCGCTTTACTGGCCGAGGGAGACGGCGTACAGCTTCCGGGTCATGTGGCCAGCAGGACTGAGCCGCTCCTGGCGAACCAGAGCAGCACACAGAAACGCCGTTTCCCTTCCCGCCGGAGCGGTACCTATTTATCTACTTGCACTTTGATGTGCTTTCGAACTGCTAGGTTGGCAGGAGCAGGGTCCAAGCAACGGGAGCTCACCCCGTCATTGCGGGGATTCGAACCGCCAACCTTCTGATCGGCAAGCCCTAGGCTCTGGGGTTTAACCCACAGCCCCACCCGCATCCCTAAAATACCTTAAAACACTTAATTATAAAATACAGTATAAAAACATGAATAACAATAAAATTCAAAAATCAAGTTAGGACGGAAACGGCCCGGGAAGAGCAGGGGGAGCGACTTACCGGCCGCACACTGGGCCAGGGGGACTTGCTCGATCCGAGTGCCGTTCCCGCAGGCGGCCACTTCCATCTGGCAGTGGTTGGGGTAGACCAGGCCGTCGGAGCCGCAGACGGGGTCCCCGCCGGAGCCGCAGTCCCGCGAACACTCGCACTGCTCAAAGTAGCCTTCCTCCTGGCAGCCCGAGAGGCTGTTGCAGAGCCCTGTGTGGACGAAACCTGGGCAGGCAGGGAGAGAAACCGGGGGCAGAACCATGGAAGGGACCCTCAGCGGTCATCCAGCCCAACCCGCTGCCAGGCAGGAAGCTCACCTGCGAGGTCACTTTCCCTCTTATACAGTGGTCCCTTGGCTCTCAAACTTAATTCCGTTCCAAAACCAAAGCATTCTCAAACCAAGGCACACTGCTTTCCCATGCAAAACGGATTAATCCGTTCCAGACTTTTAAAAGCAATCCCTAAGGCAGCAATTGAACATGAATTTTACTATCTAAGCAGACCATTGATAATGATAAATAATGAGAATATAGTGGTCCCTCGGTTCTCAGATTTAATCCGTTCTGGAAGTCTGTTCCAGAACCAAAGCGTTCCGAAACCAAGACAGCGCTTCCCCATAGGAAGTCATGCAAAACGGATTAATCCTTTCCAGGCTTTTAAAAACAGCCCCTAAGACAGCAATTTTAACAACTTTTACTATCTAACGAGACCATTGATCCATAGAATGAAAGCAATAAACAATGTGCTGTGCTATAAAATAAATAAGAGGGTATTGTAGATGATAAAAATGAAAATTTAATTTTTCTTCTTCCCTGCACTGATGATAGTTATGGTTTGGATGGGGGGGCTTTTATCCATTTCCGCAGTCACACAATCAATCAATCGATCAGTAGCTGAACTCGGTTCCATGCAGTCACAAAAACAAATGAACTGAAAAAGCCTCAAAATACAAAAATGCAAAATAAACAGCGAAAACAAAAGCGCCAAACTTAATCCGTTCCAGAAGTCCGTTTGACTTCTGACATGTTTGGAAACTGAGGCGCGGTTTCTGATTGGCGCAGGCGCCTCGAAAAAAATAGCCGACAGCCGTGTCGGACGTCCGGTGTCCAAAAACCGTTTGGAAACCGGAACACTCACTTCCGGGATTTCGGCGTTTGGGAACCAAAGCGTTTGAGAACCAAGGTGCCACTGTATAGGACCGTTCTGATCTGGCCCTGTGACCCCCCCCCCCGTGAAAGACCCGCCGCCAAGCTTAACCACTGGCCCACCTTTCCTTTTTCCTCCTCCCGCCTCGCTCCCTTTCCTTTCGTGCCGTGCCAACGCCTGCCCTTTACCGCCGGGATTTCCAAGCCGTTCTGGGTTTTTTTAAGGGGGGGTAAAGGCAGAGCGGCATTTCTGAGCCCGGCAGGCACAAGAAGGGGCTGCACCCGTGAGACTAGCCGCCCGCCCGCCCGCCTTCGGGACTCACCGACCCAGTGGCTGGCGCCGCTCTCCACCTCGTTGCAGAGGGGGCCGTCGCAGAGCTCCCGGGCCAGGGGGCTGTTCTCGCTGACGTTGTAGAATCGAGTGGCTTCGAAGGCTGCGGGTGCGAGAGGCGGGTCAGAAGAGGGGGCTGCCAGCAGTGGGGGGCCGGGGGGCACAGGTGGGGCCGACGTACCTGGCTCGTAGTAGTCGTACACTTTGATGGGGACGGGGGCCGTCTTCCCCACGACGTATTCCCGGAAGGCCACAAATTTGACGCAGGTCACGCACTGGCTTGGGATCTGCGGAGGAGACGATTCGGTGAGGTCCCAAGGGCCGTTTTACGCGGCCCCTGCCAACCAACCATGGAGAGGGGGAGCAGCTGCCGGAGGGGCTCACCACGCCAAACCCACGAACTTTCCGTAAAATAGGGAAACGCCTCTTGTGTTGGGAAGCAGACGGGTGATGTTCCTGGGGCCACATGCTGGGGTGTGTGGGGCCGGGGGCCGATGGGGGCGGAGCCACAGCTGCAATTTATTTTACTTTTTCTACCTTAGGCTAGTTTCTAGTAGGGTCAGGCGATATATCGATTTATCATCCCAAACCAGTTTGAAATCCATATCATAATATGGGTTTCATGGGTTTTTTTAAACCTGGCAATACTGTATATTGCGAATTGTAAAGCGCATCAGGGCTGGGAGATATATCGACTTATCATCCCAAACCAGTTTGAAGTGACATATTGGTATATTGTGATGTTTAGCTGGTGATATATCGCAGCCTGGACACACACACACACACAAAACCTACCCCATAGAAAAAAATAAACAAGTTACAAGGGAGGACTGGCAATGAAAACTGATGGAATATGCAGAAATGGCGAAATGTACCGGAAGAATAAGAAACCAAGGAGAGAGACTTTAAAAATCCGATGGAGAATTATTGATTATTCGAAGATGCAGACAACTTAAAACGTTAGCCAGGTTGGCTTAAACTTGTGCCGCTGAGAAATTAAACTAAAAGGGAGTCTAATGGGAAATTTGATTTGAATCAGAGACGCCGTGGGGGGGGGGATATAAAATAAGTAACTGTGCAGAAAGGAGGGAAGTCGAAGAGTGATTATGTAAAGAGGTTGTTTTTCATTGAAATAATTGCACAACGAGGAAAGGGAAAATAAAATTATAAAGGAATTCTACCCAGAAGAGTGAACCAAAACTGCCCCCCCAGTCTAAACGGCAATTTAAGCCCTCTCGTCTTTTGGGGGGGTCCAGCCCTCCAAATCCCCCATTTCCTCCAAAAGGGGGCCACCCACCCCCCTGACCCCACCCCAGGATTTTCCCCCGCTTCCGGCAGGGCCTTCTGAGTGGTGGCTCCTCTGCCTCATGGACTCACCTCGTCAAAATAGAAGAGGACTTTCCGGCTGTCGACCTCGTAGCGTTTCAGGCCAATCTGCTTGTTGGAGAGGAGCTGGGAGAGGCGGAAAAGGAGAGGGGGAGAAAGGGGTCAGCCGGACTTGGCAGCTAGGTCTGCCCCCCCCCACTTGCCCGGGGTTGGGCTAGATGACCCCGGAGCCCCTTTCGAGCCACGGCCGGGTTGGGCCTTACCTGTTCCAGACTTTCCAGGTCGGCTCGGAAGCCCGAGAAGAGGGGCACCTCCAAGACGGCCATGTTGGAAGACCCCAAATGCAGCCACCTGCCCCAGAGGCACACGGGGGTCCGCGGGGGGGGGGGGGAGATCGAGGGGAGAGGAGAAGGAAGAAAGGATTTCGGGGGTATGAGCAGTGCCGGATTTACATATGAGCTAAACAAGCACTAACTTAGGGCCCCACTCTCTTGGGGGCACCAAAACAATTAAAGGGGGGGGGGACTGGATGTACATTTCCAAAATATTATCTATCTATCTATCCATCTGGGGACGCGGGTGGAGCTGTGGGTTAAACCACAGAGCCTAGGACTTGCCGATCAGAAGGTTGGCGGTTCGAATCTCCGTGACGGGGTGAGCTCCCATTGCTCAGTCCCTGCTCCTGCCCACCTAGCAGTTCGAAAGCACGTCAAAGTGCAAGTAGATAAATAGGTACCGCTCCGGCGGGAAGGTAAATGGCATTTCCGTGCGCTGCTCTGGTTTGCCACATGACCCAGAAGCTGTACGCCGGCTCCCTTGGCCAGTAAAGCGAGATGAGTGCCGCAACCCCAGAGTTGGGCACGACTGGACCTAATAGTCAGGGGTCCCTTTACCTTTATCTATCTATCTATCTATCTATCTATCTATCTATCTATCTATCTATCTATCTAATCTATCAACTATCCAACCAGCTATCTCTATCTATCTATCTATCTATCTATCTATCTATCTATCTATCTATCATCTATCATCTATATATCATCATCTATCTATGCCGGTATCTATCTATCTATCTATCTATCTATCTATCTATCTATCTATCTATCTATCTATATCTATCAACTATCCAACCAGCTATCTCTATCTATCTATCTATCTATCTATCTATCTATCTATCTAATCTATCTATTTATGCTGGATAGATGTATAAGCTCAACAATCTCTTACTTAGGGCCCCACTTGCTTGGGGGCCCCCAAAATATTAAAGAAAAAAACAACAACTGGATGTACATTTTTCCAAAATATTATCTATCTATCTATCTATCTATCTATCTATCTATCTATCTATGCCAGTCTATGCAAGGTAGGCCAGCCCCGCCAGCCTCCCACCCCCAGCCCCCCGCCCTGAGCCCCCCAGCCTGAGCCCCACGACCCCCAAGCTGACCTCATGCAGGCTTCCACCATCACCCGGTACTCCTGCTGGTCCTGGTCGGCAGCCGGGTCGTCGTCGTCCCCCAGCGCCTGCTCAGCCCTGCGCTGGGGGGTCTCCTCCGGGGGGCCGGGCTTGGGGGGCCGCGGGGGGGCTCTCCGGTGCCTCTTCATTTTGGGCTCCTGCAGGTTGACCAGCAGCTGGAAGGAGGGCTTGGCCACCGGGTCGGGGACGTTGTAGGCCACGTCGATCTGGAAACGAAAACGGGCTCTGGGTTTATTCCGCCCGGCTCAGTGCTGCCCGCACGGGTCGGCAGCAGCGGGGTTTCAGGCAACGTCCCGTTTAAATCAGCTTCTTCTCTGCTCTTTCACGAGGACTAGAAACTTACTTTTTAAACCACGGGTCCTTCTACATGCCAAGCAGGCGCGCTTCCCTTAAAAAGGCAAGCTTCTAGCCCTCGCGATTTAAAAAAAGTTAAGTTTCTAGTCGTGAAAGAGCAGAGAAACCAATTTAAACGGGAAGTTGCCTGCAAAAGGATATAGATCTTCACTAATAAATTATTGAATATGTTAATATGAATAGAAGCTATAAATATTGCAGCTGTTGAATAAGGGATCGTTATTATGACAACTGGGTTAAATAAAACTTTGGAAGCAGAATTTTAAAAAAACGATTAAACCTGTAATTCTAGCCACCCAATTTATACAACTGGATATTTGATTAATGGGTGTTTTGATTGGGTATTGTGATTTGATACGGATACAATGAGGCGTATTTTGGACTTTTGCAACTGGGAACTAATAAAAATTACTTTAAAAATGAGAAAAAGCAGACGGGAAGCTGCCTCGCACGGAGTCAGACCGCCGGGTCCGCCAGGCTGCATGTTGCTGACACGGGCGGGCAGAAGCGGCTCCCTGGGGTTTCAAACTCGGGGCAAACTCCACAGTTGGGATATTGCCCCTGGGAGCCTTCTGCACTCCACGCAGGCGTCCTCACCGAAAACAGAGCAAGGGGCTAGTCCTCACCATTCTCCAGAAAGGGCTTAATTAAACCGGAGCTTTATGCCCTTGCTCCATCCGGGTGTGCATTGTCTGCACAGGCTGGCAGCAGCTTCCCAGGGGTTCTGATTTCTTTGGAGGGGGTGGCGGGATACAGAACGAGTCCCAGCCCAGGAACCGAAGACCCTGAGTCCAGGGAGACCCTCACCTGCAGCAGGCAGCAGCCGTCTCCCTTGGCGCTCACAAACAGCCCCGTGGGGAGCGAAGGGATCTGTCGAGGAAACATAGACCTCAGTATGGCCCACACGGGCCGGCAGCAGCAGCAGGAATTCACGCCTGGAAGGACGTCTTTCGCAGCTCCGTTGGGCATCGTCGGAAAACGAAGCCAGGGCCGTGCGAAACAAACCGCCGACCGTCTCCGCAAACCCCCAGGCGGAGACCGGGCGCCCCCTGCAAAAGGCAGGGTCCCCAGCAGCCCAGAGCCCCTTCTACCCCCCCCCCCGGGGTGGGAAACCCCTTTTTATACCCTGGCCGTTTGCAACAGCTTCTTGTTGCCCCGGTTCAGCTCAAACGTCTCCTGGTAGTCCAAGTTGGTGGAGGCCAGAGAGATCGTGAGGTTGACGCCTCCGACGTACGAGAGGATGGCGTATTCGGCCAACGCCTGGAGGGCCACGCAGGTGTCCTGTGGGCGGGGAGGGAGAATAAACAGAAATCGCAGAGTTGGGACCCCCAGAAACCATCCAGCCCAACCCACGTGCAACTCTTAAGCCACCGCAGACAACAATCATGTTCGAAGAAAGTATTTGTTAACACACATTATTCGCAATTCTTAAACAGAAAATACGTAATGGAGTCACACAAAAATAATAATAATCAATTCATATTGCATGGACAAAATTAGAGAAAGTCGTCAATCAGTATCAAAGAGCCAAGCAAGTCTTTCCACAAATAAGAAAAGTCAACCGCTGTTGCAGGAACAAAATAGTCCACCCAAACATTTGGCGCATCCATTACCACATAATTGCTGGATTGTGACTGTTGAAAGGCTTGTTTGCCTGCATCCCCCCCTGAAAAAAAGCGCTGTGCAAATGAATAATGGAATCACAGAGTTGGGACCCAACGGTCATCTAGCCCAACCCCCTGCGATGCAAGGGAACGTTCGCCCAACGTGAGACTCGAACCCACAACCCCATGGTTCAGAGTCTCCCGGTCTCCCAACTGAGCTATGAAACGACCGCAGCAAGCATCATGCCACTCTGACCAGTTGCCGGGCAACCCTTCCTCTGCCACACCCCCGGCAGGATTAACCCCTCGGTCCCCGACCCGATGATCCCTGCTGCCGCGCTTCCCACCCCTCCTTTAGGGGGCTCCCTCCGTTTCTCCCCTCTCGGATTCGGGTGGGACGGGCGGACGGGCTCACCTGGGTGGAGGAAAACCCCCCCAGGGCGTTCCTCTGCTGCGAGAGCCATTTGACGATGGGCAGCGCCGACGCCACGTCCCCCAGGGTGGTGTACGTCAAGAGGGCGTAAGCTGTCATCTCGACTTCGGCCGACACCACTGCAGGGGGGTGCAGAAGAGCGGGGAATTGGGGGGCAGGGGAAACCCACGGCGTGTGTCCCCCCCCCGAGCCAATAGTCCTTTTCTGCCCTCCAGCAACCTGCACTCCTGACTTTACACCAACCCGCTATCCACGTCTTTGCAGAATCTGAACCCGCTACCCTCAAATGCCCCCCCAACCCCAGAGGAAAGCTCTCCAGGGAGACCCTTCTCTTAATGTTTCGCCCTTGCAAACTGCGGAGACTCACCCGACTGGGAGAGCCCGTCGTTGAAGCCCATGAATGTGTCCTCGTCCGTCGCCAGGGTTCCCATAAGACTCCAGTGGGTGAAGCCGTCTGGAAAACAAGAGATGGGTCAGGAGGAACTCGGAATCTTTTTATTTTATTTTTTAAAGTCAGTCCTTTATTAGGCATAGCAAACCCACATTGGGACGCGGGTGGCGCTGTGGTCTAAACCACAGAGCCTAGGACTTGCCGATCAGAAGGTCGGCGGTTTGAATCCCCGCAACGGGCTGAGCTCCCGTTGCTCGGTCCCTGCTCCTGCCCACCTAGCAGTTCGAAAGCACACAAGTGCAAGTAGATAAATAGGTACCACTCCAGCGGGAAGGTAAACGGCATTTCCGTGCGCTGCTCTGGTTCGCCAGAAGCGGCTTAGTCCTGCTGGCCACATGACCTGGAAGCTGAACGCCGGCTCCCTCAGCCAGTAAAGTGAGATGAGCGCCGCAACCTCAGAGTTGGCCACGACTGGACCTAATGGTCAGGGGTCCCTTTACCTTTACCTTTAAACCACACATTATCAAACAAACACCGTATGCAAATTGTGCAAAATACGAACTCAGCATAACAAGGGTTGTCCCAGTCAGATCTTTAACTCCAGAGAAAATCAATTTGCATAAACAATACAATCCTTTTATTTTTGGAGGGAGGCTACCAACAGTCCAGTAGAGGACAGGGCAATATGGAGGTCAAAAGGTAAAGGGACCCCTGACCGTTAGGTCCAGTCGTGGCCGACTCTGCGGTTGTGGTTGGAAACTCTTGAAACTGATATAAATAAGGTGAAACATCTGAAGGCAAAGTTTCTAATGTGTGACATTTTAATGTCTTTTTCATCTTTGTGGGAAGCTGCCCAGAGTGGCTGGGGAAACCCAGCCAGATGGGTGGGGTACAAATAATAAATTATTATTATTATTATTAAAATAGAATAAGGTGGCTGGGTGGCTGACTCACCTTGCGTGAGCGCCATGGCGTTCATCTTCCGCAGGGCGGCGGGCGCAGACAGGCTTCGCAGGAGCGTGAGCGAATAGGCGGTCAGCACAGCGGTGTAGGGGTCTTCGGCCGAGAAGAAGTTGGATTCCAAAAAGTGCTTGGCCTTCGCCACCGAACTCTTTTCTTCCTATGCCGGGAAGGAAGGTGAGAGCGGAGGAAGAAAACCCCAAATCCGGCGGACTCTCAGGTCCCCGTTCCTCTGAGGGTTTTTTCCCGGCAGGGATTCTTTGAGCTGCTAAAATTATCGTCCTCAAAAAACTTCACTCCGGGGGTTTATCCCCACAGCAGCCGCTCACTTTGGGTTCCAGCAAAGCAAACAGGCCAATTTGTCAGCGCAAACTCGGCCCTCCAGATGTTTTGGGACTACAACTCCCATCATCCCTAGCTAACAGGAGCAGTGGTCAGGGATGATGGGAGTTGTAGTCTCAAAACATCTGGAGGGCCGAGTTTGCCTATGCCTGGCCTAAATGATATTGAGCGTTGGAACAACTTGGCCACAATAAGGAGGTTTTGCCCATGGCATGTGTCAGGGGTTCAGGAGCAGAGGCAAGGGCAAGGGAGGAAACAGAGAGCGAGGGGGAGGAGGCAGAAGAAAAGATGAGTGATGACGACGACCCGAGATCTCCGAGTCTTTCCAGTGAATCAGAGGATTCACAGAAAGGAGCACCAGTGGCCAGGGCAAGGGGGGAGTTTAGGGGGACACCCCAGGAAGATAGAGCCAGAGGGGACTCAGAGGAGAGCAGTTGGAAATCGGGACCAGCGTCACCGCTAGGGAGCAGGGAGGAGGAAGGGAGCCAGGGGGCAAGCGCTGGCAGCTCACCACAGGAGGGAGGGCATGAGTCAGGAGTGGCCACACCTCCATCGGGGAGCGAAGAAACGGTTAAGCGGAAAGTGGAAGGTTGGGCGCGCGCGCCAAGTTCAAATGCAGAGGAAGGCGGCGCAGTAAGCAGCCCGGAAAGGGAGCCAGGTCCTAAAGCCCGGCGCAAGGAGGCAGGAGGGTCCGGGTCAGCGTCAGAAGAATCCCGGAAGGAAGAAACCCCGGGGGGCAGAGGGACCCAGAGGAGAACAGTCAGGCGGAAAAGGTGGAGCAGGGCTAGGATATTAAGTTGGTGCACAAGGGGCGGAGAATCAGACGGAGCTTCGCCGATCTAGCTACTAGACGTAGAGTTGCACGCAGCAGCTTGAAAATGGAAACTGTAATTCAATAAAGACTTTTACTTAATGATCGCTGGCTAGCGTGATCCTCTGTGAGCTAGGATCTTGAAGCAGCTCTGACAGCATGGCTATTTTTCTTCCCATTTTGACTCTATGGCACCCTATTTGCATAACCGAGCAATTCTAAAATACAGATGTGCTTTGACTCTCGCGAGATTGAATGTCTTGCCCTCGGCTGGACTTGAGGGACGATTCCAACAGATGCCACATGAAAAACGTCCCTGTGGAGATGGCAGTCCTGAATCGGTGGCGCATGCCCTTCTGGCTTGCGCTCTTTATGAAGACTTGAGGAATGAGATTATCACCCCTTTTATCGTCCATTCTGGGTCGCCCAGCCACTGTCCCAGGGTCCTTTCTCCAGGCAGATCAAGAGGTGTTTTAAAAGTCTGGGAGTCTTTTTTTGCACCACCCGCCACACCCTGGCTTCTTAGCGCCCCCCCAAAGGGAATTCCACCCCGCCCAAGTTTAAACATTGAGTTTTACCTCAGAGGCAACTCCTGTCTCCAGCAGGGCAGTGACCACGTACGCCGTCAGCGATATCTTCCCATGGATTCCTCCCTGGAATTCGAAAAACACACCAAAAAACCCCAAATTGGCAGACATCGTGATATATCAGTATGCCAATATATCGCGACATACCTAGAGGTTGACCGTGATACTATATTTTTACGTGTACAACACGCCCCGTGTATAAGATGCCCCCTATTTTTGGGGAATCGAAATTAAGAAAATGGGGGGGGGGGGAGATTCCCCATGTATAAGATGACCCCCAATTTTTAGCATGATTTTTGAATTTAAAAAAACCTGGCCTTATACACCAAAAAGTACGGTGTATTGATATATTGTGATATACCAGTGTGCTGCGATGTTTAGCTGGCGACATATCGCGATGCCGAAAACCAGGTTATCGGCCAGCCCTAATAATAATAATAATAATAATAATAATAATAATAATTTATTTATACCCCGCCCATCTGGCTGAGTTTCCCCAGCCACTCTGGGCGTCTCCCAATCAAGTATTAAAAACAATACAGCGTTTTTAGCGGCTGCCCCGGCCTCCTGCCCCTTTTCGGATACCTGGATGTCCTTGTTCAAAATCCGCCCTCTTGCCGGGAACGATCCGTCCTCTTTCTGGTGCCGGATGAGCCAGTCCTTGGCGGCCGAGAGCTCCTTGGGGTCGATGAAGATGAACCCCCGCGACTGGGCAAAGGACTTCAGGACGAAAGCGGTCAGCCTGCCAAGAGAGAGGAGGGCGTCGTCGTCTGGGGACCCGGAAAGCCCCCCGAGGCAGCCGGTGCCAGCGGGCAGCCGGTCCCCCTTCCCCGCAAAGGACCCCGTTTGCCCCCTTACCACATGCTCCCTGAGGAATCCCTCTCGCCAAAGGCGCTGTAGGAGCCGTCCTGTCTCTTGTAGGTCAGCTGGCGCTGGTACCCTGCGGAGAGAGCGTGGGACAGGATCCGTGAGAGGCAGCCAAGTACAACATTCCTTGCGATGCTAGAGAAGACATGCCAGGGAATGTTTGGTCCAGCCGGTCGAAGCTTCCTGTTCCTCCTGGCTTCCTTTTGCATGTGATAGAAGGTGGGCGTGGCCTCACCTGTCCAGGTAAGAAAAGGACGAGTCACGCAGCACCCCCCTCTCTTTTGGACTCCCTTCTTCGTTGGACCAGCTTTTAGCTAGGACTGCTCTGCTAGCTCTCAGCTAGCAGAATCACTGGGATTATCCCCCCTATGGGGCAGATCCACATGTACATCTTTGTAACTAAGTCTGCCTTCAGGGATCCAACTGTGAACTGATGTGAGTAAACGTCCTTTATTGACTTTGAATAAGATTGTGGCGTCTTTATTCTTTTAAGGGGGATTCAAGGGAACATAGCAGGAATGTACAATTCAATCTGAAGACAGACCGAATTGTATAATAGTGAGAGGCTCGAACGAGCCGGCGACCAGCTACCCGCTGTGCATGTAAAAGGGGGAATGTAACTCTGCTAAGTAAAGGAACTTGCTAGCGCAAGTTAGGATGGATATTAATAAACAATATATCCTCTCCTGCCACCCCAGAGAGCACAAAAGATGGCGGGAGGCGAGGTCCGACTAAAGAAGAAGGATGGAATATGTGCAGCTTATGGACGTAACATATAGAATAAGAGATCAAGAAGAAGTTTGGAGAAGACTGGAAAATGTTTATTGAATACATGGGGGGAAATAGTGTACCCTTGAAAGCGCTGGCAGCATTCAGATAAATTTACCAGCGTAAATAAGCCACGATGGTTGTAACAATGGAATAACCGAATGGCGTAGTTTATGCAAAATATGCAGGGATTTATGATGTGCAAAACGAACCGTGGAAAGAGAAGAAAGGGCATTGTGGATATCTCCTGGATGTAAAAAGGAGCGTTTTAAATTGCAAAGCGGAAAATTTAATTAAAAAGAGAGAGAGAAATAAATAAAGCTGCCCTGTGGAGCTCTAACCTTGCACTAGGTAATCTGTCGCCTCCCTTTCCACCTCGGGGCTGAGCTGCCGCGTTTTCTGCAGGTACTTGAGGACGAAGATATTGGGTGCAAAATGGATCATATTCTGCTCCCCGCAGCCGAAAGGCAGTTGCAGGAGGTTGTCCAAGTTGTTGAGGGTCGGGCCCATCACGTCCCCTGCAAGACGACGGAAATTTATGCCTTTTATTTTGCATTTCCCCAACATTGCATACAGTGGTACCTTGTTCCCCAGACGCCTTGGCTCCCGAACAAATTGGTTCCCGAATGATTGAAACCCAGAAGTGGCTGTTCCGGTTTTCGAATGATTTTTCGGAAGCCGGACGTCCGCTGTGGCTGTCGGCTATTGTTTCCGGGGCGCCTGCGCCAATCAGAAGCCATGCCTTTGTTTCCGGGCATTTCGGAAGTCAAACGGACTTCCAGAACGGATTAAGTTTGGCGCTTTTGTTTTCGCTCTTTATTTTGTGTTTTTGTGGGTTTTTCGGTTCATTTGTTTTTGTGACAGTGTGGAAACCCAGTTCAGCTACTGATGGATTGTGTGACTCCAGAGACGGATAAAATCCCAAACAATGACTATCATCAGTGCAGGTGAAGAAGAAACAATAAATTTTAATGTTTATCATCTACAATACTCTTATTTATTTTATAGTATAGTGCATTGATTCTTGCTTTCGTTTTATGGATTGATGGTCTCGTTAGAGAGTAAAATTCATGCTAAATGGCTGTTTTAAGGGTTGTTTTTAAAAGTCCAGAATGGATTAATCCGTTTTGCATGACTTTCTATGGGAAAGCAGTGCGCCTTGGTTTGGGAATGCTTTGGTTTTGGAACTGATGACGTTTGAGAACCAAGGTACCACTGTATGTTCCATTTTTGTGTTATTGCCATGGCTGCTGGCCGGTGCGAATGAAGTTTCCGTTTGTTTTTGTATGCAAAACTTGCAACTGTATTTTTCGCTCTATAAGATGCACCAGACTACAAGACGCACCTAGTTTTTGGAGGAGGAAAACAAGAAAAAAAAAATTCTGAATCTCAGAAGCCAGAAGAGCAAGAGGGATCGCTGCGCAGCGAAAGCAGCGATCCCTCTTGCTGTTCTGGCTTCTGGGATAGCTGCGCAGCCTGCATTCGCTCCATAAGACGCACACACATTTCCCCTTACTTTTTAGGAGGGAAAAAGTGAGTTTTATAGAGCAAAAAATACAGTACTTTCCCCGACTAGTTTAGCAAGCGAACATGCAGGGATTAGGCACCCTCCCAGCTCATCCCCAGTACCGATGACGGAGGCGGTAGCCCGTTCCGACCCGGGGATGACGTTGTGAGGGACGCCCAGCGTGAAAGCCTCGTTGTGGTTCTCGTCCGCCTCCTTCTTCCTCCAAATTTTGAACTCGCCGACCGAGCCCCAGCCTGTGGAGAACCCCACATACTTCACGTCCAGCGGCTGGGGGGGCGCCCAGCTCACGATGACCGACTCGTTGAGGGCGGAGGGGCCGTGGCCCACCTGCGGGGACGGGGGGAGACACACCGGCCATCAGGAACCCCTCCTTTGCTTCCGGGGTCCCATCGAGGGGCTTGCATTAGGGGACAATTCCCAACCATTTCATTAAGTGTGATCCATGAGAGGCAGTCAAGTACAGCATTCCTTGCAATGCTAGAGTAGACATGCGAGGGAATGTGTGGTCCAGCCGGTCGAAAACTTCCTGTTCCTCCTGGCTGGAGCATTCTTCCTTTTGCATGAAAAGTAAGATTTTAACAGGCAATTTCCCTTTTAAAAATAATGTACAGTGGTAGCTCAGGTTAAGTACTTAATTCGTTCCGGAGGTCTATTCTTAACCTGAAACTGTTCTTAACCTGAAGCACCACTTTAGCTAATGGGGCCTCCCGCTGCTGCCGTGCCACCGGAGCACGATTTCTGTTCTCATCCTGAAGCAAAGTTCTTAACCCGAGGCACTATTTCTGGGTTAGCGGAGTCTGTAACCTGAAGCGTATGTAACCTGAAACCCGAGGTACCACTGTACATCTCGAACTGCCGGTTTTATGTATGCTTGAGGTTTGGTTTTTTGGTTTTCAGGTCTGCTCGCTTTTGCCTCCCGACCTCGGTGCGTGTATTTTCGGATTTGTGCAAATGGGGTTTTAAGGTTTTGAAAAGAGGAAAAGAGAAGGAAATAGGGGCCAACCCCCTTTTGTCGCCCTCTTTTGCTGGAAGTAACCCAGAGCCTTTTTGGCCAGCCGTTGCTTGTGGGATGTGATCCATGAGAGGCAGTCAAGTACAACATTCCTTGTTTTCCTAGAGAAGACATGCGAGGGAATGTTTGGTCCAGCCGGTCGAAACTTCCTGTTCCTCCTGCCTGGAGCATCTTTCCTTTTGCATGTGATAGAAGGTGGGCGTGACCTCACCTGCCCAGGTAACAAAAGGACGAGTCACATAGCACACCTCTCTCTCTTTGACTCCCTTCTTCGTTTGACCAGCTTCTAGCTAGGACTGCTCTGCTAGCTCTCAGAATCACTGGGATTATCCCCCCATATGGGGCAGATCCACATGTACATGCCTTCAGACTTGGTTATTTAATATAGACACAAACAGTGCGCTAGAAACCCAGCCAGATGGGAGGGGTACAGATAATATATTATTATTATTATTATTATTATTATTATTATTATTATTATTATTACTACTATTATTATTATTAAATATAAATTTAAAGCTAGATGGAGTTGGCAGGAAGTCAATGGAACTATAAAATAAATTATTATTATTATTATTTGTAAATGTAAATTTAAAGCTAGATGGAATTGGTGGCAAGTCAATGGAACTAGAAGGTGATACAGTGTAATAGATATGGACAATTTTTCAACGTTTATTTGCAATGGATGATTTTGTGTTATGTTTTTTCTTTCCCTTTGAAGTTAAATAAAGTAATCTGAAAGCATAAAATAAAATAAAATAAAATAAAATAAAATAAAATAAAATAAAATAAAAATTGGCTGAATGCCCACCTGCCCAGGTGAGAAAATTTCCGTGGAGTCAGGAATGCTCTCTGGGCTTCTAGAAACCCCCCTCCCAACGTTGGCACCCCCTCCAGAGATGCCCAAATTTCCCACCTGGACGACCCCGTTGGCCCAGCTGACCCAAAAGCTCCGGAATTCGTCCCAGGAGAGGATGGCGGGCGTCTCTGCGCTGGCCACGGGCTCCCCCATCTTGCTGGTCGAGATCCACGTCTTGGTGTTCTGGCGGCCGCCAATCACGATCTCCGTCATCTCGGCCATGTCATGGGGTCCGGCCGACAGGGCCAGGTGGGCGTTGTGGTGGGCTTTGACGGACACCTCGAAATGCCCCATCCAGGCCGGCTTCCTCACGTACTGGTACTCGTATTTGTTGGGGGTGAAAATGTGGATTTTTTCTAAAGTAAAGGTAAAGGGACCCCTGACCATTAGGTCCAGTCGTGGCCGACTCTGGGGTTGCGGCGCTCATCTTGCTTTACTGGCCGAGGGAGCCGGCGTACAGCTTCCGGGTCATGTGGCCAGCAGGACTAAGCCGCTTCTGGCGAACCAGAGCAGCGCACAGAAACGCCATTTGCCTTCCCGCCGGAGTGGTACCTATTTATCTACTTGCACTTTGAGGTGCTTCCGAACTGCTAGGTGGGCAGGAGCTGGGACTGAGCAACGGGGGCTCACCCCGTCATTGCGGGGATTCGAACCGCCGACCTTCTGACCGGCAAGCCCTAGGCTCTGTGGTTTAACCCACAGCGCCACCCGCGTCCCTGGATTTTCTCTAGCCGGGGACTAAAATGGGGAGCAGGGTTATTTTCCCCATGGGGGTCTTTCTCCATGTAAAGGCAACACATGTATCCAGCTCCACAACGGACCCCTTTGCGCAGCAGGCGGCATCACAATTCGAACACAAGACTCAGGAATGCCAGAGGTTTTTTTGGGGGGGGATGGGGAAAGGCTGCTTACTGAATCAAGTCACCGAACCAGGCATGGGAGAGACAGGACAGAATAGTCGGTGTGTCCGAAATGACTGCTGTCCGTACCCAGAAGGGGAAAACTCTTCCAGCTACGGCAGAGAGATATTCTACCCCTCAAACTTACCGTTCGGGCAGAAAAAGACGCTGTAGGTGTATTCCCTGGTGAGGCCCTCTGCCTGGGAAAATAAAAGAAAAAGGTGGATAAATCAAATCCCTTTATTGGCATGGCAGTATAAAACATTTTAGGCCACTGGGATAATTAAAAGGGTCAACGGGTGAAGCTGTCGAGGGTCGTAAAGCCAAGCTTGACGTTTCCCCAGTCCGCTTTTGTGTGCGCACATTGAGAGACTAAGATCTTGCCTGTGTGCAAAAATTGCTGAATTTAGCTGCCGTTCCCAATATCATCTTGGGGTTAAGAGGCAAGGCAGTGTGAGCAGGTTTGGCACAGGCTTGCAGAACAATGGAGCGTGCTTTTCTTGCAAATATTAAGCCGCCTGTGGGGTGTGTGGGGTGTTATTTGGGGGGACACAGTGTGCTCCTTCTGGGGCCGTTTGCCCGCCTTTGGCCCCTCCAAAGTGAAGTTACAGGGAAGCAGGCAGAGGGCCTTCTCGGTGGTGGCACCCACCCTGTGGAACGCCCTGCCACCAGATGTCAAAGAAATAAACAACTACCTGAAGTTTAGAAGACATCTGAAGGCAGCCCTCTTTAGGGAAGCTTTTAATGACTGATGCTTTAATGTATTTTTAATCTCTTGTTGGAAGCCGCCCAATATTATTATTACTATTATTATTATTATTACCACCAAAGCAATCATTGTCCCTTGCCAGTTTAAGAGTGTTTAATGATCACAGCAAAAGAACAACGCAGAGATTCAAATCAAATCAAATCCTTTTACGGGCATCACAGTATAAAACATTTAAAATCACCGGGATAATGAAAAGGACCAGGGCGAAGCTGTCAAAGGTCCTAAGGCTGTGATGGTGTGCTTCGCCCTGCCTGTTCCCCAACAAGGATGGTTTGTTGGGAATCCTTTCGGGTAAAATTGTGGCTAAAAAGGAAGCTGCTAAAGCAGGGATATCTTTGTCCCGGTCTGCCAGGACAGACCTTGTTTGGCTTCTTCTCAGAGTTATGGGCCGGAGGTCCGACATTTTGCTCAGCATCAGTTGGCGAGGTCTGCTGCGCAAAGGGCAATCTAAGAGAATGCGGTGCGTTGAATCGGGTCTCACCCCTAATTCATTCTGCACTCAGGGAAAAAATTAAGGGGCCAACACCGGGCAGGCCCTGCTGCTGAGATCTGCTCACCTCGATTAAGATGCTCCTCCGGACGTAGTCGGTCCCGATCGGCGTCCTCTTGTCGGGATAGATGTCTTCAGGGTGCCTCCCATTCTTGGCGAAAGGAGAGCTGTCCTGGCAGCAGCTCCCGGCGTAAGCAAAGGCTTTGGCTAAAAGACAAAGCAGAAATTCCAATTACGGCCGTCATCGTCGCCAAGCCATGATCACGGTGGCGAGACATTTGGGTTTGAGGGTTGAAGGCAAGGATGAACGGCGAAATTTACCGGAAGAAGAAAAAATCGAGATAACAAACTTTTTATAAAAGAATGGAAATGGTTTATGGAATATTTGCAGATAAATTGCAAACAGATAAAGACATTGGCGGGATTATTGTAACAACCTGCCATTTTATAAAAGAGTATATATCTAAAGAAGATAATTACATGAGCAAATTAAATGCATTTGGATATGCAGAAGAGATTCAAAAATGAATTTAAGGAACCACAGAAAGAGGGGGGAGGAACTCCAAGTTTTGAAATGTTAAAATGACTGCAAAGTTAATGACATGTATAAACCTAAAAAATAAAAATAAAAATAAAAAAAAGAAGAAGACAAGGATTAATAGAAAGGGGCTTTATTAGGAGCGAAGGGAATATTGCTTATATATAGCGGACAAAGAATCGGAAGATCTTTAGTGTCTTAACTTTTCTTTCTCTCTCTTTTAAATCTTTTCCTATTCCTTTTTCTCTAGCTCTCCCTTCCTTCCTCTTCTTCTCATTCTCTGTTTTGCCTTTAGCTTGGATCTTTCCGTTTGGACAAAACAAAGGCATTTGACGATAACCTTTCTGTTTTCCTTTACAGTGGTACCTCGGGTTACATACGCTTCAGGTTACATACGCTTCAGGTTACATACGCTTCAGGTTACAGACTCCGCTAACCCAGAAACAGTGCTCCAGGTTAAGAACTTTGCTTCAGGATGAGAACAGAAATCGTGCGGCAGCAGCGGGAGGCCCCATTAGCTCAAGCGGTGCTTCAGGTTAAGAACAGTTTCAGGTTAAGAACGGACCTCCGGAACGAATTAAGTACTTAACCTGAGGTACCACTGTATAAACCCCAATATATATCCCGATATATTCTTTTAACGGCACCTGTGATGTTGCTGTGCCCCAGCTCAGCGAAGGCCAGGACGATGGACGTCGGCTTGGCTTTCCCGGGGGCGACGCACTTCTTCCGGGTCAAGAGATGCTTCCCGGGGTGGCCGACAAACTTGGTCCCTTTGGGCACGGAGATCTTCACATGGACCTGCGCAGAAATGAGGGCAGCAGGGATCCGTCGGCTTGGGTGCAGCTTCTGCGCCGTGGAATCGCAGAGGGTACCCCCAGAGGACATCTAGACCAACCCGCCCCCCGGCAAGGCAGGAAAGTCCCCTGGGCTCGTCCCTGGAGTAGCTTTGCACACAACGCATTAAAATCCAAAAACCTCGCCCTGTTCAAAGGTTTCTCGCAAGCAAATTCAGAAGGGTGCGATCTCTTCCGGGCATATTTTTTTTTTGGGGGGGGAGAAATACGGCTGAATTCCTACGCCCCACAAATAACCCAGAGATGCATTTTAAATAAAAGGACACATGTCAAAACACGCTGATTCCCGGACCATCCATGGGCCAGATTGAGAAGGCGATTGGGCCGGATCCAGCCCCTAGTTTGCCTACCCATTATTTGAACCCTGGGCCAAAACTCTAACTATTACGCCACACTACCCTCCCTGCTTCCTTGCCGTTCCCAGGCTGGGAAGGACGCCGGGGCTTCTCACCTCCGCACACACGGGCAGGTAGTTGTGGACGGTGAGGGGGACTTTGGTCTGCTCCCCACGGATGACGCTGTAGGGCAGGGAGAAGTCCACAAAGAAGGGCTTGAAGGTCCTCAGCTGGGATTGGGGGGCAAGGCCAAGACCCTTCTCTTCCGAGATGCCCACGGCCTCCGCAAGCCACGTGGTGATGGAGCCGGGCGTCTCCACCCGCAGCTGTGCTTCCCCGGAGACGTCGCTGCGTCGAGAGGGAGAGAGAGAAGAGGGCCGGGGGCGAGGAAGGAGTCGTGGGAACAATGATAAGAATAATAATTTGAGAATATTAAAAACACAATAGAACCTCAAATGTTAAAAACTTCCCTAAACAGAACTGCCTTCAGATGCCTCCTAAAAGTCAGATAGTTCTTTATCTCCTTGACATCTGGTGGGATGGCGTTCCACAAGGCAGGCGCCACCACCGAGAAGGCCCTCTGTCCAGTTCCCTGGAACCTCGCTTCTCGCAGGGAGGGAACCGCCAGAAGACCCTCGGGAGATGGAGCCCGCTGTCTGCCAGCGTGGTGCCCGACCCTGAAAACATACCTGACGTTGAAGCAGCGCCACAGCCACGTCTCGGGGAAAAATGTCCTTTTCTTCTTATCTGCTCTGTGAGTGGAAAGAGAGACAGGAGGGTTGAAGGTTCGGGAGGGCAGGCAGGGGGGGCCAAATGCACCGTGAGTTTGAAGGACTTTTGCGGGGTCAAATGGGCACAGCTAACCCGCCACCCCGAGGAGACAGGGTTCCCTTCCATCTCCACGATTCTGGGAGTTCAAACCCGCAGCTCTCAGCCAGCTCCCTAAACCATCGCCGGCTGGACTTAACCATCTAAAGCAATGCGGAGAGAAATTAGAAGAAAAGGAGGAGCGAGAAACTGCTCCAGCTAAGGAGAAGACACTAAGGCAAACAAGAGGGAAGGGGGTGTTGAAAGGAAGCAACTGATCGGCAAGCGATCAGGAGGGAGATAAGGGACACTAGAGATAAAGGAGGCTGCCTGGGAGCAGGGAGGTAAAAGCCCCTGGATCCTCAGGATTTTTGCATTGGGTCACCCCAAATTCACCATCATATCACATAGCATGTCCATGGCTACAGCCTGCACCAAAAAAATCACGCATCCACTGTTTCATGGGGCCGCAATGGTGCAAAAACGTGGTACAAAGCACAGATCCACATGGATCCTCAGGATTTTTGCATTGGGCTACCCCAAACTCACATGTCTGTGGCCACAGCATGAACCACAAAAATCCTACATCCACTGTTTGATTCAGAATATTTTTTCTTTCTTGTTTTCCTCCTCTAAAAACTAGGTGCATCTTATGGCCAGGTGCGTCTTATGGAGCGAAAAATACAGGTGTGTTTGGACATTTGCTCCAAGCCCACAGACCCCTTACCTGGGCGCCACCCGGGAAGGGGCCGAGGCGACGAGGGTCCCCGTGTGGGGCTGGAAGGCCGGGACGGCCTCGTCCGTGTACATCCCTCCATGCTGCCGGTGGTGGAGACTGACCACATCCGTCATGACCACCAGGCCTGTTTCCTGGGCGGCGGCAAGCCGCAAACGACACAAGAAAAAAGAGGGTCCATGGTCTTTCTTAGGTTGGTTTAAATCACAGCCTTGGACAGATCGAAGGTGGGATCTTGTGCCTGCAAGGCGGACGTTCTCCCTCTTCCCCCAAAGTCTCCTCCTGGGAAGACCCATTTGGCAGAGCACCAAGGAACCGCCATGGAAATATATAGATCTACAGTGGGACCTTGGTTCCCAAATGCCAGAAACCCAGAAGGAAGTGTTCCGGTTTTCAAATGTTTTCTGGAAGCTGGATGTCCGACGCGGCTGTCAGCTATTGTTTCCTGGGTGCCTGAACCAATCGGAAGCTGCACCTTGGTTTCTGAACATTTCAGAAGTCAAACAGGCTTCCGGAACTGATTACGTTTGGCGCTTTTGTTTTGCTGTTTATTTTTGTGACTGTGTGGAACCCAGTTCAGCTACTGATTGAGTGATTGTGTGACTGTGGAAATGGATAAAAGCCCTCCATCCAAACAATAACTGTCATCGGCACAGGTAAGAAAAAAAATTAATTGTAATTTTTATCATCTACAATACCCTCTTATTTATTTTATAGCATAGCACATTGTTTATTGCTTTCATTTTATGGATCGATGGCCTTGTTAGATAGTAAAATCCATGCTAAATTTTAGGGGTTGCTTTTAAAAGTCTGGAATGGATTAATCTGTTTCGCATTCCTTTCTATGGGAAAGCAGCGCACCTTGGGTTTTGGAACACTTTGGTTTTGGAACGGAATTTTCTGAATGGATTAAGTTTGAAAACCAAGGTACCACTGTATGTTCCATTTTTGTTTTATTGCTATGGCTGACGGCCGGCGCAAATGAAATTTCCGTGTGTTTTCGTATGCAGAACCTACGACTTTCCCCAATTAGTTTAGCAAGCAAACACGCAGGAAGATCACTCCTCACCGTGAACGCGAAGCGGGCATCCTTGGTGATGTCCCAGTGCCAGGGAAAGATGGAGGAACGGCGCCGGCGGGAAGACATCCCTGCCCACCAGAAATGCCCGTCTTCCTTGGCGGCGCCAAAGGCGTCCGAAACGTCGTAGTCCGCCATCTCCTGGAAGATCTGCGGCAGGAGACAGAACGGCCGTTGAGGGTTGAAGCTGGGGCCTTCTATACGCCAAGCAAGGTCTTTGCCATGGGGAGACAGCCCTTCTCGGTGCCAACTCTTAAAAGTGTCACCTGATGTCTGTTTGGACACGTGGAGGACCAGCACTCACCTGGTCCGTGGTCAGCTGGAAGCCCGGCTTGAGGAGGTGGACGCTCTTGTCCACCGCGGCCAGGCAGACGCAGCTCCCCTTGGCTGCGGACACCTTGAGGGTCAGCGTGTCTCCAGGCCGAGTCTCGTTGGTGGAAAAGGCCACGGAAACCTGGTGGTGAGAGAAATGGAGGAAGAGAAGATGGTGATGGAGGAGGAACAGGAGGATGAGGAGGTGGTGGGGAAGCAGAAGGCATTGAAAGAGATGTTGAAGGACAGGAAAATAAGAAGGAGAAGATGAAGGAGAAAGAGAAGGGGAAGAAAAGGACGAAGGAGGAAGAAGGAGAAGATGGTAGAGAGGGAGAAGATGACAAAGGAGATGATGAAGGAGAAGAGGGAGAAGAAAGAGGAAGAGATGAAGGAGAAACAGGAGGTGGAGGAGATGTTGAAGGAAAGGAGAAAGAGAAGGTTGTGAAGGAGATGATAAAGAAGGAAAAGAAAGAGAAGAAAGAGGAGGAGATGAAGAAGAAGGAGAAGATGAGAAAAGAGAAGAAGAAAAGGATGATGGAGGAGATGATGGAGGAGGAGATGGAGGAGGAACAGAAGGAGGAGGACACAGTGGGAAGGAGAAGGCAATGAAAGAGATGTTGAAGGAGGAGAAGGAAAGGAGAAGGAGAAAAGGGTGAAGGAGAAAGAGGAGGAGGAGATGAAGAAGCCCCATCCACCCCAGAGCCCCCACCTGCATGGCCGCCCACGGCCGCTACCTGGTTCTCAAAGGAGGGCTTGACAGCAAACTGCAGGCTGTCGGTGACCCCTTCCCCGTCTTCCCGGACGTAGTAGGCGAGGAGGCGTCCCAGGGGGGCCATCTTGGGGGTCACGGAGAAGCGGACCGAGGTGACGCAGGTGTTCATCTCGGGCGCAGGAGGGGCCGTCGGCCCTAAGGGGAGGGAGTGGAAAGGCAGCAATGTTGCATCCGGACGATGCCGTCAAATTAAACGTGTTGATTTGCAAGGCCCTGGACGAACCGGGTCCCTTAGACCCCCAAGACCTTTGGGGTTCCTTTGCAGAACCACAGACTTGGAAGGGAGCCCCCGAGGGCCATCTAGACCAACCCCCCCATGCTACACATTCCCCCAGCTCCCTGGGGCACCCAGGAGATGGGCCCCCGGCAGAGAGACCCCCAGGGGGAGTCTTTTTCCCACAGAGACCCTCCGATGCCCCCTAGACACCTCTGAGCCTGACACAACTGGGCACTTGCCATCTGCACTGAACTGGCACCAATCGTTTTGCTTGCAAAACTTAATAAAAATTATTTTGAAAAAGAGAGAGAGGGGGGCACGGCCGGAAACTCCCCCCTGCCCGATACCGAACTGCAAATCAGGGCATTTTAAGGATACATGGCGCCGGGGTGCAAATATCTGCCTGGCACCCCGAGTTTGCCCCGTCCCAGGCGGCAGAAGGGTGGAGTCGGCCAGCTGCCTCAGCGTCTCGGTCGCCCCCGAACTTGTGCCTCTTCCCTGACTCAACTCTCGGGCCCCGGACTCTTGGCCTGGCGCCCCTGAGAGCCCAGCGCCCAGGTGCCCCACACCCCTTGCGCCTATGGGCAAGACGGCCCTGCCGCAAAGCCGTGCCTGGGACGTGGGTGACGCCTCCGCTCCCAAGCACATCCCTCTTGCTCCTTTGTCGGGTGACGTCCGAGGGCTGCACCCCCGAGAGGACGATGTTCCCTCGCGAAACCACCTCATAGTAGAGGGTGAAATTGCAGGGGCAGGTGGACTTCAGCACGACGGACGCCTCCTCGCCCACCTGGGGAGAGAGAAGGGATTTGAGGGATATCGGGGTCAGAGATCCCCAAAGACGCCCCCCAAAAACACTGTTTATGTTCCTACCCAGGGATCATGCTTAGATCGTGACTGTGGGAATGTTCAGGCAGGCAAGAGAGGATATATTGTTTAATTATATCCTTCCCGACTTGTGTTAACAAGTTCTACAATTGAGCAGAATATCATTCCCATTTTAAACGTATACAGCGGATAAGGTAGTTGCCAGGCTTGTTTAAGTCTCTAAAATAAGTTTCCCGGTAATTCCCCTTTAATGTAATGGTACCCCTGACCATTAGGTCCAGTCATGTCCGACTCTGGGGTTGCGGCGCTCATCTCGCTTTACTGGCCGAGGGAGCCGGCGTACAGCTTCCAGGTCATGTGGCCAGCAGGACAAAGCCGCTTCTGGCGAATCAGAGCAGCGCACGGAAACGCCATTTACCCTACCACCGGAGTGGTACCTATTTATCTACTTGCACTTTGTGCTTTCGAACTGCTAGGTGGGCAGGAGCAGGGACCGAGCAATGGGAGCTCACCCCGTCATTGCGGGGATTCGAACCGCCGACCTTCTGATTGGCAAGTCCTAGGCTCTGTGGTTTAACCCACAGCGCCCCCCATGCCAGGAGATGAGTGGCTCCAAGTGGAGGAGGGCCATCGAGGGGGGTCCCTAACCAATCCCCCCAGCCCCCCAACCTTGGCAACTGGGGAGAGGCTCACCTGGAAAGGCCGTTCCGGCATCTGAAGTTGGATGTAGCACTTGCTGGGGGAATACCAGCCGCTGATGGAGAGGAAACTGGGAAGGTACTGGTCCCCGGCGGACGCCCCTCCCAGGGCTGTGACTTTGGTCTGGGGGGGGGGAGAGAGAGGGAGGTCAGGCTGTGATCCGTTCCCACCCCCTCGCCTCTTAGAATCATAGAAGGGACCCCCTCCCCGAGACAAATATACCATATTTTCCCGCCTATGTTTTTTGAGCCCCAAATTAAGAATAATGGCAACATTCCGTGTATAAGAAGACGCCCAAT
Organism: Podarcis bocagei; assembly: GCF_964188305.1. NCBI lineage: Eukaryota > Metazoa > Chordata > Lepidosauria > Squamata > Lacertidae > Podarcis > Podarcis bocagei. The sequence continues at coordinate 702,687 of NC_138144.1, read as the reverse complement.
TTTAAGCTTAAAAAAAACTGGGGGGGGGAATATAGCCTTATACAAGACTAGATTTGACGTTTTCATCCCCAAAAAGTTTTTGATTTGCGTTTCTACTGAAACGAGGCTGCATTTTAACGTTATATTGTTTTTCAGTTGTCTTTTAATCCATCGTTTTTCTACCTGGAGTCAGCCGCCCTGAGCCGGGTCTTGGCTGGGGAGGGCGGGGTATAAATAAAAATTATTTTTATTATTATTATTACAAGGAAAAATACGGTATTTTTTTTAAAAGGAGGGATCCCCCCCCGGGATCATCCAGCCCCCTGCCCCAGAGATATGAGTCTCCCGCTCTGCCGGCCCCCTGGTGGGGGTCTCCCAAGCCCCCCAGCCACATCCGTGGCTCTCACCCACCTCCAGCCAGACGTACTGGGCAGCCGAGGGGATGGAGGGGATTTCGAACTCCACCGATCCGCCGTGCGACACCAACTCGCTGGTGTAGATGTTGTCCTTGGGGGTGAGCTCAGCCTTGACCCGGACCCTCACGCCGTCCGCAGGGCTCCCGTCAGGGTACGTGACTTCCACCTGGCGGGGGGAGAGAAGGAGAGGCGGGAGGAGACGGATCCAGCCACTACGGCGCGTGGGGAGAAGCTTGGGGAGGGATGCCCCCAGCCCCAAAGTGGAAAATTAAAAAAATAAAATAAATTACCGCAAAACAGGAAACTAAGAACCTGCAGGTTGTTTAGCTAAGCAGCTGATCGGAGAGGAGGCGTGGGGGTTTAGGAATACAGTGGGACCTTGGTTCTCAAACGCCTTGGTTCCCAAATGCCGAAAACCCAGAAGGAAGTGTTCTGGTTTTCGAACGCATTTTAGAAGCCGGACGTCCGACACAGCTGTCGGCTATTGTTTCCGGGGTGCCTGCGCCAATCAGAAGCCGCGCCTCGGTTTCCGAACATTTCAGAAGCCAAATGGACTTCCGGAACGGATTAAGTTTGGCGCTTTTGCTTTTGCTCCTTATTTTGCGTTTTTGAGGCTTTTTCGGTTCATTTGTTTTTGTGACTCTGCGAAACCCAGTTCAGCTACTGATTGATTGATTGATTGATTGATTGTGTGACTGTGGAAATGGACAAAAGCCCCCCCATCCAAATCATGACTGTCATCAGTGCATGTCAGAAAAAATAATATTTTTTATTTTTATCATCTACAATACTGCCTTATTTATTTTATAGTACGGCACACTGATGATTGCTTTCATTTTATGGATTGATAGCCTCGCTAGATAGTAAAATTCATTTCAAATGACTGTTTTAGGGGTTGATTTTAAAAGTCTGGAACGGATTAATCCATTTTGCATTCCTTTCTATGGAAAAGCGCGCCTTGGTTTTGGAACGGACTTCCGGAACGGATTAAGTTTGAGAACCAAGGTACTACTGCAGGCATAGGCAAACTCAGCCCCCCAGATGTTTTGGGACTACAGTTCCCATCATCCCTGACCACTGGTCCTGTTAGCTAGGGATGATGGGAGTTGTAGTCCCAGAACATCTGGAGGGCCGAGTTTGCCTATGCCTGGTATATCGTATTGTTATTTTATTGCTGTGGCCAACGGCTGATGCAAATAAAGATGAATTCATTCATTCTGGATATCCTAAGGTAAAGGTAAAGGGACCCCTGACCATTAGGGCCAGTCGTGGCCGACTCTGGGGTTGCGGCGCTCATCTCACTTTACTGGCCGAGGGAGCCGGCGTACAGCTTCCGGGTCATGTGGCCAGCAGGACTAAGCCGCTTCTGGCGAACCAGAGCAGCGCACGGAAACGCCGTTTACCTTCCCGCCGGAGCGGTACCTATTTATCTACTTGCACTGGTGTGCTTTCGAACTGCTAGGTTGGCAGGAGCAGGGACCGAGCAACGGGAGCTCACCCCGTCATTGCGGGGATTCGAACCGCCGCCCTAGGCTCTGTGGTTTAACCCACCCGCGTCCCATCTTCTGGATGTCTTAGGACTGCTGTATTCCGGGAATGACGCTCAGCACTCACCTTCGCCCTGTACGGCAGGCCCGGCTTGAAGTGTTTCGGTGTCCCCCGGCTGTACTTGATGTCGACCAGCTGCTTCTGGACCGGGGTGGAGTCGTCGAAGGTGACCTGGCGGCTGCCGTCGGCCCCCGTGACCGTCGCCCAGATGCTCACGGTGCCGCGGAAATGCTCAGGGACGTCGGCCGGCATCATGTCACTCACGCACACGTCGAAATCCGCAGAACCGTCGATCTGAGGGAGGGAGGGAGCGCAGGGTCGCCCACACTGGCCGACAGCAGCGCCTCTCTGGGGTCTGCGGGGGGCATTCCCTAGCCCACGCCCCGGGGAGGCTGCTGGAAGTCAAAGCTGGCACCATGGGAAGATCCCAGAAGGGAATTTGGGGTATCTGCCTGGCGCTAATGGGAAACGCAGCCAGATGGGCAGGGTATAAATAATAATAATAATAATTATTATTATTACTATTATTATTATTATTATGGCAGAAGGCTAGATCTCCCTTTGCCTTAGTTGTGACACACTGAGATTTCCCTTTGTGTGCAGAAATCGAAAGCGCCGACGCCGAGAGCTCTGGATCGCAGCAGGGGGATGAAGAGATGAAAATGAAAAATATTCCGCGCAGAATTATAATTATAATACTTTTAAAAAAGAGAGAGAGCGAGAGAGAGAGTTACGGAATGGGCAGAAAAGGTTCCAGCCGCCGTTCCTCAAGCCGCTGTCCATCACCCCCTTGACCGCTCACCTCCATGGTTTTGAGGACCGGGTGGCCGGACTCATGCTTGTAGTAGCCGACTCCGTTGACCGTCATGTTGACGGCCAGACGGCCAGCGACTGGCTTCCCAAAAGTGTACCTGAGGGAAAAGGAGCGGCTTCAGAGAGGGGGCCCCAATCCGGCCCTCGCCTCTGGACCCTCTGCCCCCCCCCACAGCCAGCCAAGGTTCCCAAATGTACATCCCCCCCCCCGTCCCTATACTCACCTGGCGTGGACGGTCGCTTTCTCACATGCGCCGAGGTCCTGGATGTAGCGCGGCGGGTCGATGCGCACCTCAAATTTGGGTAAAACTGGTGGGGGAGAGGAGGGGGGGAGAGGTTGACCGCTGCCAACAGGGGGGCGTCCCGAAATCCCCTCTGCAAAGGGGGTCAGGCCCAAGGGGGGGTCTCCCAGGCCGGTCTCTTGAGACCCCCTCCTTAATGGGACCGAAGCAGCCTTTTCCCTTGCTCAACTCTGTTCATCCGTGGGGACTGAATTCTGGGTTAGATTTCCCACTCCTAAAAACTGGGAAAGTGGTACAAGACCGACCAAAACAGAGTGGCTTGCCAAATTATTGGAGTATTACAATGGGAGAAGTCAGAAGGATCTCAAAAGAGGAGATACGACAAGGACTGGAAGGTGTTTAAAGGATATTTGCAAAATCTGGTTGAGAAACCAGAACTCCTATTAGAATAAACGAGTTCCGCTACAAATACCGAAATATCCAATAATATGGATGATGATGGGTTAGATTGTCATTGTTTTATTTAATTGCATGATCTGCCATGATCCACTGACTGGGTGGGGGACTGTTTGCACCTGGCATTCTTGCTGGGAATGTTCATAGAATCCTAGAATCCTAGATTTGGAAGAGACCCCAAGGGCCATCGAGTCCAACCCCCTGCCAAGCAGGAAACACCATCAGAGCACTCCTGACATATGGTTGTCAAGCCTCTGCTTAAAGACCTCCAAAGTAGGAGACTCCACCACACTCCTTGGCAGCAAATTCCACTGTCGAACAGCTCTTACTGTCAGGAAGTTCTTCCTCATGTTTAGGTGGAATCTTCTTTCTTGTAGTTTGGATCCATTGCTCCATGTCCGCTTCTCTGGAGCAGCAGAAAACAACCTTTCTCCCTCCTCTATGTGACATCCTTTTATATATTTGAACATGGCTATCATATCACCCCTTAACCTCCTCTTCTCCAGGCTAAACATGCCCAGCTCCCTTAGCCGTTCCTCATAAGGCATCGTTTCCAGGCCTTGGACCATTTTGGTTGCCCTCCTCTGGACACGTTCCAGTTTGTCAGTGTCCTTCTTGAACTGTGGTGCCCAGAACTGGACACAGTACTCCAGGTGAGGTCTGACCAGAGCAGAATACAGTGGCACTATTACTTCCCTTCATCTAGATGCTATACTCCTATTGATGTCTTTTATTCCCCTTACAGTATATTAGTTTCACCTGTGGCTGAAATTATATTATGAAAGTATATTATGTGCTTTACAATTTGTTACCAGCACCAGTGACCACAGTATCGCATGAACACTGATCCAGAGTATATTTTCTACAGCGTTCCTATCTGCTTCCATGCATGTTTGGGTGTGTATTTTAGCTGTACATATTATGCATTTTATTTTATACAGACGCAGTCTATATTGTAATTTCAGCTTGTTAAGAAATGGAGCTGGATCGTATTAATTCTCATAAGCCTGGCTGGTGAAGAATTGATCAAGATTGGCTGATGAAGATTGGGTATCCGGAAACTCTGTTCCGGCGATATTTGGTGACAGACAGGAGAAACTTTGCATGATTAAAATAATAATAATAAAAGCCAATCGATGCTTCGAAAGATTGGAGAATTAGTAAAAACAATATATATAAAATAAGAAAAGAAGGCTCTGCCCCCCCCCCCAGCAATTCCACCAGCCGCTGCGCCAAAATCTCACCATACTTCTGGACTTCGAAGGTCTTGTTGTACACCTGGCCCTGCAAGGCGGCAAAAATGAGCCACTCTCCGAAGACAGGCTGGTCAGACAGAGGGAAGCTGACGTTGAGGACGCCTGCGGCCGGGGTGAGAAGCCGAGAATAAAATATAAGTTATTAACAGATATTAAAGATAGAGGAGGCTTCTCCTTGCCAGATGTGAAATTATATTATGAAGCCTCTCGTATTGGCTGGGTCAGGGAATGGAGAAAATTTTAAAAATACAGATTTATTAGATTTGGAAAGTCATGAAAGAGTTGGTTGGCAGAGAAAAGAGGGGACGGTCAGCCGAAAAGGCGCTGGGTCACTTCCAGCAAAAGAGGGGGAGAAAAAGGTTTGGCCTCTATTTCTCTTTTCTCCTTTTCGGGGGGACGGGCACCCCATTGCCGCTCCCTCCAGACTCACCGCAACAAACTGGCTTTAGGTTGTTCCATTCGATCATCCGAGACCCACGAGGATCCTGGAGAGAGATAATTTAATTCAATAATAATAATAATAATAATAATAATAATAATAATAATAATAATACAGTATTTGGCACTTTTGTTTTTGCTCTTTATTTTGCCTTTTTGTTTCTGAGGCTTTTTCGGTTCATTTTGTGACTGTGTGGAACCCAGTTCAGCGACTGATTGATTGATTGTGGAAATAGATAAAAGCCCCCCATCCAAACAATGACCGTCATCAGTGCAGGTAAGGGAGAAAATTAATTTTTATTTTTATCATCTGCAATACCGTCTTGTTTATTTTATAGTACAGTGCATTGATTATTGCTTTCATTTTATGGATCAATGGTCTCGATGGTCTCGTTAGAGAGTAAAATTCATGTTAAGTTACTATTTTAAGGGGTTGTTTTTAAAAGTCTGCGATGGATTAATCCGTTTTGCATTGCTTTCTATGGGAAAGCAGCGCGCCTTGGCTTTGGAACGCTTTGGTTTTGGAACGGATTCAGTTTGAGAACCAAGCCGGTACTCACCACAATGTAGGCTTCAACCTGGAAGGGGGAAAAGAGGGACGAGTTACTCACTTGGAATCCTGCATGAAACTTAACCCAAAAAAGCTTTTATTTAGTTCTTGGGTCAGCTAGTAATGCCTGCACGGACAGGCAGCAGCTTCCCAGGCGTTCGGACGGAGAGCCATTAAAAACAAAGTAAGAGGCTAGTCCTCATTGTTGTTGTTTTTTTAAAAAGGGATGAATTAAATGGGGCCTTCTGCATGCCCAGCAGCTGTCCTACCATTAAGAGCCATTAAGTAAGATTTTAGCCCTCATGGTTTTCAACAAAAAGAGGGCTGAATTAAATAGGAACTTAGGACATCGCTTAGTACCCTTGAACTCAGGGCAGCCTACACTGACCGGCAGCAGCGCCTCTGCAGGATTTCCAGCCGGGAAATACACCCCCCCCCCAGCCAAAACCTTACGCATGCCCAGCAGCTGCTCTAGCCGCCGAGCTACGGCCCTTTTGCCCTGGGAGTGTAGGAAGAGCCTCTCCTCTGTCGTTTTGCCAGGTCCTTTTTTAAAGCCATAAAAGTTGGTGGTTGCCTCAGGTGGCGGGGAGTTCCACAGGCCCCCAGCCTGGCCAGGTCCTTCTCCTGGAAGACCCCAGAGGAAACGAGCCCAGGATAAATATATATTATTACAGCCCCTTCCTCACCTTCTCATCGACGGGCCGCAAGTCCGGGTTGACGGTGAACAAGTTGATGAGCACTAGAAACAGAGAAGGAGAGGAGGAAATCAGAAACCAGGAAGAGAGGAAATTTAATTAGGAATGGGGGAAATCTACAAGCTGCACTGTAAACAGCTAAAAACTTTGGCAGGGTTTTAGGGACACTTGCGACGTATTAAAAATTAGGGTGATAAAGAAAAGGGATGGTTTTAAGTAAAACGGAGAAATGATAAGACGCAACAGATAAAAGGCTGATCAGAATGGAAACCATGGAGGGAAGTCTATGGGTTCAGGGCATCCTAAATGTTGGCGGTTCATGTTTGAATTTAATTGTATAACGTAAAACTGAATTTTAAAAGAAATCGAGAGAGAGGGAGAGAAGGAAAGGAGCACTCACGAATTGTGGAATTGGAGAGCTGGCGGATATTAATAAGCAATATATCCTCTCCTGCCCCCCTGAACATCCCCCCACGAAAGAGCAATCGCCCACCTTTCTGCTTCGGCTTGTAGACAGGTTTGTCGGTCTGGATGAAGACGGAGGCGCCTTTGCTGTCGATGGTGACCGTGGTGTGGTTGTGGAAAATGTAGCCCTCTTCCGCCAAGTGGCGGTTGCCCCAAACCTTGAGGTGAGCCTGGCCCCGTAGCCCCGGGGGCACCTGGTCGGGAAGGCAAATGGGAGTTATAGCGCCGCGCCAGGCACCGCCGAAGCTTAGAATCGTGAATCTCAGCTGCAGCACCCAGGACAGAGAGAAGGCCAGGAGTTTATAAAATCAGATGTGCTTTCTCCCTCCCTGGTATAGCGCCGGGGGGGAAGTAAGTGCGTGGTTAGCCTGCGGAACCTGCTGCCACTGGAATCTGCCGGGGTTATATGCAGGGGTTATAAGAGCTCTTTCTGCCAACCAATTTGCATCAGGGTGGATTTGATCGAAATCAAATCGATTTAAATCACTAGTCAGTGAGACTTGATTTAAATCTTTTTTTTTTTTTTTTACAGAAAGGTTCATTATTCTTGCTGGTATAATCTTAATATTTACAGCCGGATGAAGGCTTTGTTTTTGGAATAATAAGTAGTTTTTGCAGTTATATCAGAAATTACAGATTTGGTTCTACTCTTAGAAACACATAGACACATAATTATGAAATAATGGTGAGGTTTCATGAGTTAACTGCTTATTTTTGACAACTTTTCTGCTGCACTTTATTGGAAGGAGAAAAACAATCATTTCCTTAGTAACTATTTAACTGAAAAAATAACATTATAGCATATGTATCCATGTTTGTTAACTGTTGCAGTTAAACAATTAAAAAAACCCTGAGTTTTAGCACATAAGAAACTTAAAACAAATCATTTCCTGATGAACAACCTTTGGGCTACAATGTACCGGTAACTTAGAAAATCTTTAGAAAGGCATTTCCTCCGAAAGCATTTTATTTTTAAAAATCCAATTTAATTATTTTTTTTTTAAAAATCCGATTTAAATTTTTAAAAAACCCACTTTTTTAAAAAAAAAACCCGATTTTTTATTTTTTAAAAAATCATTTGTTTTTTAATCCACCCCCCGGTTTGTACTCACCTTGAGCTTGATGGTTCCTTTGCCTACAAAAACGCCGGAGAGAAAAAGAGAGAGAAAATGCAAGATTCAAAAAGCCGAACCGTATCGTGCCAACACGCCAGATTTAACTACAATATTCAACACACACAGACACACCGGCCTCAAGCCCAGCCGTGCCCGGGCGCCCTTTGCACGTACGTAAACGGGGGCCTACCCAAAACCGTTCCGTGCCCTCGCGCCACTGTCTCTCCCTTGACCGTCAGCTGGATCTGAACTGTCGTCTCCTTGGCCGGGTTGAAGATGACCACGCTGATGGTTTCCACTACCCCTGCCCGGAAGACCGAGGGCACGGCCACCAAGTAGCCCCTGGGGAAAAGAGGGAGAGAGGAAGGAAGTGAGAAGGGGCAGCTCTGGAAGAAGGCTCTGCGGCAGAACTGCTGCCTGGCAGGCAGAAGGCTCCATGTTCCATCCTCATATAATAAGAATAATAATTGGGACGCGGGTGGCGCTGTGGGTTAAACCACAGAGCCTAGGGCTTGCCGACTGTAAGGTCGGCGGTTCGAATCCCCGCAGTGACGGGGTGAGCTCCCGTTGCTCAGTCCCTGCTCCTGCCAGCCTAGCAGTTTGAAAGCACGTCAAAGTGCAAGTAGATCAATAGGTACCACTCTGGCGGGAAGGTAACTGGTGTTTCCGTGCGCTGCTCTGGTTCGCCAGAAGCGGCTTAGTCCTGCTGGCCACATGACCTGGAAGCTGGACGCCGGCTCCCTCAGCCAATAAAGCGAGATGAGCACTGCAACCCCAGAGTCGGCCACGACTGGACCTAATGGTCAGGGGTCCCTTTACCCAGCAGAATATTAAAACTGCAGTAAAGCATCAAACATTAAAAACTTCCCTAAACAGAGCTGCCTTCAGATGTCTTGTAAAAGTCAGAGAGTTGTTTATTTCCTTGACATCTGATGGGAGGGCGTTCCACAGGGCGGGCACCACCACCGAGAAGGCCCTCTGCCTGCTTCCCTGTAACCTCGCTTCTCACAGGGAGGGACCCCGGTGTCCGGGGTGGAGACGCTCCTTCAGGTCTACTGGGCCGAGGCTGTTTAGGGCTTTCACTAGAAAACCAGCAGCCCAGACTGAAGTTCCTTCCCTCCCCTTTCTCTCCGGGGCTTTCCCCCAAGCAATCGGAGACTGCGCCTGCCAGCAAGCCCACCTCTCCTCCGGCCTTTTCATGCCGCTCTTGGCCCTGGGAGACCAGTAGGGAAGGGAGATTCTTGCTGCAGGAGGGGGAAGAAACCGCTCTCTGCCTCTTGGCTTCTCTCCTCTCCTGCTTCTGCTCCTGCCTCTGATTCTGAACTCTCTCTGCCACCGATTCTCCCCGCTCACAAAGCCCTGTTCCCTCTTCCCAGCCCCTCCAGGTGGGAACAACTTAAAAAAGCGGAATGGCATGTAGACGGTGGTCCAGTCTTAACCCTTATTGCATTTGTGTCATCAGTGGGGCAGAATACATGGAAACAGAAGAAAACCCGCCAGCCCTGGGGAAGCCCCCCAAAGTTAACTATTCCCCCTTTGCCCGAGCGCTCGTCTTTCCTCCTCCCGCCTCGCTGCCTTCCCCTTTTGTGCTGCGTCTTTTGGTCCAAACCCACCAGTAACATGCCGCACATTGTACGGCGCACACATGCGATTCAAATTCTCCGGTCGTGATTCTCCTCCGCAGCCCCTCTCCCCGCTGCTCAGCCCATCCCATCCCCAATGGGCCTTCTTCGTGCAAGGCAGCTCTTCGCGTCATGCGCTTTTGGAAACATAATTCCGCTTCGCCAGCCGGGTCTCTTTCGCCGGAGGTTAACAGGCGCCCCGGGAGAAGTGAAGGCTGCCTTTCTCCCTCCTCCCCTCCAAATTCCAAACATTGCTCACTCCTGCCCCCTCAGCGGGATCCATCGCCATGGAGATCTCATTGCAAGAGATCTCCCAGGCGACAGGCAGCGCTCAGGACCGGCCCAGATCAAGAAAGCAGCAATGAGAAGCTCAAATCTGCAAAACCTCGACCGGTCTAGCGGGGCAGCCAGAGGGCAAAAAACCGAGGAAATATTTACAGTGTAAGGGTCTTTCGCCCGACGTGAGGCTCGAACCCTCAACCCCAAGAGCCCTGCACTCGACCGGCTGAGCTATCACTGGCTGGTTTTGTCCAGCTTACGGGAGATTTCCAGTTTTGTAACTTTAGGACTTGCTTCCTGGACGGCCGGTTTATTACACAGTATGAATGAACTTTATTACGGTCACAGACCAGGATTAAGAAAAGCATATAGATAAAATAGCAGTTGGGATTTTTGACCGATAATTGTTAGGGCAAATGAGGACAAGGAAACAGGCATAAAACATCCGAATAAAATACAGCACAGATAATGGATGGATAAAAAACCTAATAATTAAAACAGATAAGAGCTAAAAACCAACAAAGACACGCAGTTAAAAGAACTGTAAGAGCATAAGAACTAAAAGACTCGCAGATAAAACTATAAGAGGCTGCAGAGTAGAAGCCTCTGAAATAGAGGACACTCACAACGTTAAAAATTGCTGTGCAAATATGGTTAAAACAGACAAATAAAACAACATACAACACTAAATTTAGAAACAATGTACAACAATAAACTGTCCCAGGGAGTTGACTCAGTATCACCCATGGAACCGGGTTTGGGGCTTTTCACGCCAGACTATTTTGAGTATTTGTCTTGCTTTCTTGCGCGACGTTTATGCAGAGGTTAGACTATCATGGAATTTTAGAGTTGGACGTGGGGCCCCCAGCGGTCATCTAGTCCAAGCCCCTGCAATGCAGGAATCTCAGCTAAAGCATCGCGGACAGAGGACCGTCCGGCCTCCGCTTAAAAACCTTCAAGGAAGGAGAGTCATGAACGCCAAGGTATTCTGCCTTGGACAGACCCCACCTGGAATCTTGTGTCCAGTTCTGGGCACCACAATTGAAGACGGATGTTGAGAAGCTGGAAGGTGGGCAGAGGAGGGAGACCGAGAGGATCAAGGGTCTGGAAGCCTGATGAGGAACGGTCGAAGGAGCTGGGGATGTTTAGCCTGGAAAAGAGGAGAGGCTAGGAGGAGGTAGCAGAGCCACCTTCTGATATCTCATATGGAAGAGCCGGAAGGTAGGACTCGAACCCAGGGCTGTAAGCGACAAGCAAGGCGATTCTGACTCAACACCAGGAAGAACTTTCTGACGGTCAAGAGATGTGGGATGGGAGGGGGCAGAGAGGTTGGAAGGCCATCAGCCATGGCCGCTTGAGCTGAGATTCCTGCTTTTGCAGCGGGTTGGGCTGGATGACCCCTGGGGGTCCCTTTCCAAATCTACGATTCTGGGACACTGGGGCGTAATAGCCATGGGCAGCCTTGTCCGCCGTGAATTGGCCTCTTTAAAGCCACGCGTCAGAACTAGCCTTGAGGATTAAGCCTTCCTCTCCTCTGAGATAGACTGGCTCTGTCTCTGGAGGCTCCATTTAGGAATCCTAAGGGGAGCCTGGGCCGCTGGATGAGCCTGCTGTAACGGTTGCCTCAGAGGGAAGCCCGGCAGCGGGGATCCGAGTGCGAAAACAGCACTCCCTGCTGGGGAGGCCCAGAAACCGGCCGTCAGATTGGGGGCGAGAGGAGAGCTGTTCCGTCCTAACGGACCAGTTCGGAAATGGGGGGGGGGTCCCCTGCCCTTTCCCACACCCCGTTAGGGCAAAGGAAGGGTGCTGGGGAACGCAAAGCGGGAGTCAAAATTATACGGCACCCCCCCAAAATGGTGCAATGTTGTGCATGGAAGTTAGGGGCTCTGTTGGGCCGGCCAGGGTGCAGTTTGGCTTGGGGGGGCATTTCCTGGACCCCCATCCTTTGCGTGGGTCGGCAGGATGCGGCCAAATTCCACCCAGCACCTGAGGCAGGAAGATGCTCCTCTCGGCTGACAACCACAATCAGCCCAGTTGCGTTTGGGAGACGAGGAAGAGGGCTCTCTGCACATGATCAGGAACAAAGCCTGGGCTCATTCCTCTCTGCAGCCTCCCAGAGGCAAGGAAGAAGGCTCTCTGCACATGCCCCAGAACGCCCCCCCTCCCTGGTTCTTCCCCCTGAAGAATTCGCAGAGCAGAGGAAGAGGTCACTCTGCACGCGCTCAGGAACCCCTGGGCACTCTGCACATGCTCTGGAACACTCCTCTTGGCTCTTCCCCCTCTGCCTGCTCCAGGGTTCCCGGAGGCGAGCAAGAGGTCACTTTGCACGCGCTCAGGAACCCCTGTGCACTCTGCACGCGCTCGGGAGCGCTCCCCTTGCTTCTTGCAGCGAGGGCTTCCCAGAGGCGAGCAAGAGGTCACTCTGCACATCCTCAAGAGCCCCTGGGCTCTCTGCACACGTTCAGGAGAGCTCCCCTGGCTTCTTTTGCAGCAAGGGCTTCCCGGAGGCGAGCGAGAGGTCACTCTGCACGCGCTCAGGAACCCCTGTGCACTCTGCACGCGCTCCCCTCCTTCCTTCTCTGCGCGCGCTCCGGAGCCCGGGGCCGGGGCGCCTTGGGGACCCCCGGGGTCTCTCGGTCGCCGCTTCCCTCACCTCCTGTCCGGGCTCGGGGTGCAGATCCCGCAGAGGCTGCACAGCGGCAGCAGCAGCAGCGTCCAGGGCGCGCGTCCCGGAGGAGGCATGGCCGGGCGCCCTTTGTTCCCTCGGGAGGCCGCCGACGCCCGAGCCGGCCAGCAGCGCCTCTGCCCCGGCCCTGCGCCTCCGCCGCTGCCCGGCCGCCTCCAGCCCCGCCTCGGCCCGGGGCGGCCCGCCGATGCCTCCGCCTCCGCGCTCCGCCTCCCACGCGCGCTCCCTTTGTTCCGGGGAGGCGCGCGCCCCGCAGGACCCACGCCGCGGGGAGGGGCGCGACAGACCCCCGGGGGTCCCCGCTCAGCAGGGTCGGGGGTCTCCTCCTTCTTCCCCTCCTCTCACAGGAGATTCCTTCCTTCCTTCCTTCCGCGCGCAAAAGCGCCGCGCGTAAAAATCGGGATTCTCCGAAGCAGCGCCGCTCCAACTTTGGGAACCACGTTTTTTTGCAAGATCTCTCTTCGCAAAAGTTCGTAGTGGGAAGCTGGTACCCCGCTCGAAGCATCTTTTCATTGCCTGTTTTTATTGATACAGAAATGTTTTGTTTCTTTTATAGTGCGGCACATTGTTTCTCGCTTTCGTTTGATGGATCGATGGTCTCGCTAGATAGTAAAATCCACGTTAAGTTGCGGTTTTAGGGGTTGTTTTCAAAAGCCTGGAACGGATTCATCCGTTTTGCGTGACTTTCTATGGGAAAGCAGTGTACCTTGGTTTTGGAACGCTTTGGTTTCGGAACGGACTTCCGGAACCAAGGTACCACTGTCGTTATCGACATTAATGAGGATGGGTACATACCAGATTAAAAGAAATACGGCTATTTTTATGGGCACTCATCAATATTTACATTGATGTATCCATATATATCAGATGGAAACCAATCTGTCTGCTTTAATTGATTGTTATCAAAATATAAACAAACGTTCCTACCCAATGCAAAGTATCTTTTCATTGTGATTACAGAATTAAAGAAGCATGCCTGCTTTTCTCGATAGTTATCGATATCGCTAAGGATCAATACATACCAGATTAAAAGAAATACGGCTATTTTTATGGACACTCCTCAAGATACACATTGATGTATCCATATATACCAGATTAAAACCAGTGGCCTGATATATATCGCATGCAAGAAGCTTCTGTTCCGCCGCTTAGCTAAAGCTTTGTGAAAACAGGGCAGGTTTCTAGTCCTCAGGTTCTGCAAACCAAGCCTGATGAGGAACGGTTGAAGGAGCAGGGGACGTTCAGCTTGGAAAAGAGGAGGTTGAGGGGAGATAGGAGAACCGTTTTCCGATATCTCAAGGGCTGTGTCCCGTGGAAGAAGGGGCATGCTTGCTTTCTCCTGGAGGGCAGGACTCGAACCCGTGGCGCCCAGTTCCGAGGAAGGAGATCCCGACTCAACATCAGGAAGAACTTTCTGGCCGTCAGCGCTCTTTGGGATGGAAGGTGGTGGCCTCTCCTTGGAGGTTTTTAAGCAGATGTCATGGACGCTTTAGCTGGGATTCCTGCATTGCAGGGGGGCTGGACTAGATGACCACTGGGGGTCATAGCTGCCGGGTTCCACCCAACTTTGGGGCCTAACGCAGCTACGAGAAGGTGGTGTAATACTGGGGGAGCCTAGCCCCCTCCTTGAAAATTATTTTGGGCAGCCCTTCCATTTCTACAATTTTGCAATTCTACGCTTCGCTCGGCGTCACGTTAACCTGTGGAACTCACTCCCTCAGGATGACCACCGATCCGGCTGTCTCCGAAAGAGGATCCGGCAAATCCATGGCTCTTGTTGGATACAAACTATGTTCTCCCTCCCCGCCGGTCAGGGACGGGGCCCTGCCTCTGAACACTCAGTGGGGAAGAGAGTCATCGCTGCGGGTTCGAGTCCTGCGGTGCTCTTTTTGGGAACAACCAGAGGAAGAGGCGAGCTTTGGCTGGGAGTTGAAAAAAGCCGATGCAGAGAACCTCTGCTGGCTCCAGGCTGCACCACCCGGCCTGTTGCCAGGATGCGTCCCAGCAAGGGATATCTTGGACCCCTTCCCCTCCTCCTTGCTGGGTGGGTCAAGGAATTAGGGGGTCATAAATACACGCCTTTCATAATTCGGAATACCAACCATTAGCTCAGGCCCAGGAGGGGGATCCCCAAAGGCCACCCCCCCAAAGCCTTGGCTGCCTTCCTCCCCCAATTTCCGTGGGAATGGGAACTCCTCAAAGCTGGAATTGGGCGTGGGGAGACCCTGACTGGGGTGTGGGGAAGGATGCTTGCCTCATGCAGTCAGGATTCGGGGGGGGGGGCTCCACCCCGTCTCTCGGTTTTCCCGCCCCCCTCTCTCAAGGGTTTCGATATGAGCAAAACGCGTGGACAAAATTGGAGACAGGCTTTGTTCAAACGGGGAAATATAAATCCCTTTCTGCGGCATTTTCCGGATTTGGCACAAACGGTGGATTTCTTAAGGGGGGGCACGGGGGGGGAATTAGCCATTGTGCGTAAAGTGTTATGGGGAGGGGGGGGTCTCCGATATGCCTCTTTCTCAGGGCATAAACTCATGATAATGTCAGCTGAGGGGGCCCATGCCTAGGGCGAAGGACATTGGGGGCCGAATGTGGCCCTCCCGATTCCCAGTGCGGCCTCCGGACTCTCCTCAGACCAGTACCGGATTTACGTATAAGCTCCACAAGCTATAGCTTCGGGCCCCACTCTGTTAGGGAGCCCTCCAAAAAATGAAAGGGGAAAAAACCAGGATGTACATTTCCAAAATATAAGGTAAAAAATAAATAAGATAAAACCTAAATCCAGCAACAGTGTTTTGTGTTGTGTAGGCTCCTCTGGTGTAAGTCATGGGCCCCGCCTGCTAGCCTGCTCCCTAAAATATCCTCCAAGTGCTCCTATTTCCCAGGGACAGACCCGGTTTTACAGAAGACGTCCCAGTTCCTGACTTGATACTGGAACGTCCCACTTTCCCGTACGACGTCCCTGTTTTCATAGGAGAAACGCTGGAGGGGATGGAATAGGATGTCCCTATTTTCAGGGGAGAAACATTGGAGTCTTGGTTGACCACAAACTTGACATGAGCCAACAGTGTGACGCGGCAGCTAAAAAGGCCAACGCAATTCTGGGCTGTATCAATAGGAGTATAGCATCTAGATGAAGGGAAGTAATAGTGCCACTGTATTCTGCTCTGGTCAGACCTCACCTGGAGTACTGTGTCCAGTTCTGGGCACCCCAGTTCAAGAAGGACACAGACAAACTGGAACGTGTCCAGAGGAGGGCAACCAAAATGGTCAAAGGCCTGGAAACGATGCCTTATGAGGAACGGCTAAGGGAGCTGGGCATGTTTAGCCTGGAGAAGAGGAGGTTAAGGGGTGATACGATAGCCATGTTCAAATATATAAAAGGATGTCACATAGAGGAGGGAGAAAGGTTGTTTTCTGCTGCTCCAGAGAAGCGGACACGGAGCAATGGATCCAAACTTCAAGAAAGAAGATTCCACCTAAACATTAGGAAGAACTTCCTGACAGTAAGAGCTGTTCGACAGTGGAATTTGCTGCCAAGGAGTGTGGTGGAGTCTCCTACTTTGGAGGTCTTTAAGCAGAGGCTTGACAACCATATGTCAGGAGTGCTCTGATGGTGTTTCCTGCTTGGCAGGGGGTTGGACTCGATGGCCCTTGGGGTCTCTTCCAACTCTATGATTCTATGATTCTATGGAGGGGATGGAATAAGACGTCCCTATTTTCACGGGAGAAACGTTAAAGTGTATGCAGTCACACTGGCACCCGGGCGGAGCAGGCCTTGGGTGTCGCTGGTGCATGAGCTCACAGCTGCAGGTGTGAATGGTGCTCGGAGTAGCCCAGCTGCCGCAGGCGAGGCCCTCCAAAACGTGATGACAGGCCGGCCAGCTCACGGAGAAGCCGAGTCAGCAAACCGGGGGCCGGGGGAACCCTTCACCGGGCCCTCGGCCAAATCGAACCTTCTTTCCGCCTGACGTCCTCTCTCGGGTCCCCCAATCCCGGCCCCACCCTGCTGTGGCAGGTGGAGGGGCTCAGTCACGGGTGGGGGGCAAGGAAATAAATCAAGTAAATTAAAAAAGCATTTAACTAAAAGTAGAACTACAGTAATCGGAAAGCTAGAGAGTTCCAGAAAGACATCTACTTCTGCCTCATTGACTATGCAAAAGCCTTTGACTGTGTCGACCACAGCAACTATGGCAAGTTCTTAAAGAAATGGGAGTGCCTGATCACCTCATCTGTCTCCTGAGAAATCTCTATGTGGGACAAGAAGCTACAGTTAGAACAGGATATGGAACAAGTGATTGGTTCAAAATTGGGAAAGGAGTACGGCAAGGCTGTATATTGTCTCCCTGCTTATTTAACTTATATGCAGAATTCATCCTGCGAAAGGCTGGGCTGGATGAATCCCTAGCCGGAATTAAGATTGGCGGAAGAAATATCAACAACCTCAGATATGCAGATGACACAACCCCGATGGCAGAAAGTGAGGAGGAATTAAAGAACCTTTTAATGAGGGTGAAAGAGGAGAGCGCAAAATATGGTGTGAAGCTCAACATCAAAAAAATGAAGATCATGGCCACTGGGCCCATCACCTCCTGGCAAATAGAAGGGGAAGAAATGGAGGCAGTGAGAGATTTTACTTTCTTGGGCTCCATGATCACTGCAGATGGTGACAGCAGCCACGAAAATTAAAAGATGCCTGCTTCTTGGGAGAAAAGCAACGACAAACCTAGACAGCATCTTAAAAAGCAGAGACATCACCTTGCCGACAAAGGTCCGTATAGTTCAAGCTACAGTTTTCCCGGTCGTGATGTATGGAAGTGAGAGCTGGACCATCAAGAAGGCTGATCGCCGAAGAATGGATGCTTTTGAATTCTGGTGCTGGAGGAGACTCTTGAGAGTCCCATGGACTGCAAGAAGATCAAACCTCTCCATTCTGAAGGAAATCAGCCCTGAGTGCTCACTGGAAGGACAGATCCTGAAGCTGAGGCTCCAAGACTTTGGCCACCTCATGAGAAGAGAAGACTCCCTGGAAAAGACCCGATGCTGGGAAAGATGGAGGGCGCAAGGAGAAGGGGACGACGGAGGACGAGATGGTGGGACAGTGTTCTCGAAGCGACCAACATGAGTTTGACCAAACTGTGGGAGGCAGTGGAAGACAGGAGGGCCTGGCCTGCTCTGGTCCAGGGGTCACAAAGAGCCGGACACGACTAAACAACAACTGTAAAATCAAATAAAAATGATTTCCGAAAGAAGAATTACTGTATGTTACTGTTTATGGGTTTTTGCAAACCGCATAGGGAGTTGTTCAGTTTGCGGTTTTTCATCGAATCTGGCAACTTTCCCCCTTTTTTCGCATATACACACCCGGGCAGAATTTTTCTGCTTTTCCAGGCCACTGGGAGACTGATTGGATTACTTCCTTCTGCCTGGCATGAAATTGCCTTCCTTCCACCCCCTCTGGAGATCCGGAAAGCTACACTCCGAATGGTCAACAAACAGCCAGCTGCGCCCCCGGAGCCAGTCGGCCAAAGATCTGAGAGGCCGGCGGGCATTAGCGCAGTGAAGCAGGGCAAGACATTTCCAGGCATTACGTTCGCCTCTGTGCCCAGATTCACGCACGGAATTCCTGGCCTTGTTTATATCTCGTGTCTCCCGTTATCTCCCATCAAACTTACGGGGGCCTTTCAAAGCAATGTTCCCTCCATTGTTCAGATCTTGTTTCCTCTTCAGGGGAATGTCATGCCATCCTTAGAGAGAGGAAAGGAAAAATGGGTAGAACCAACTTTCGGAGACGCGCCAGTTTTGGGGAGTTCGGCCACCTCCGGGGAAAGTCCGGAAGGAAGGATATCGAAAGCTACTTACTGGATCCGGGCCCCCGGAGGCTGGGGGTCCCATCAGTGCCGGATTTACGTATAAGCTAAACTAGCTCTAGCTTAGGGCCCCACTCTCTTGGGGGCCCACAAAAAAAGTTTAAAGGGGGGGGGAACCTGGATGTACATTTCCAGAATATAAGATAAAAAATAGAATAAAAACACAATGTGGGTGGTGCTGTGGGTTAAACCACAGAGCCTAGGACTTGCCAATCAGAAGGTCGGTGGTTCGAATCCCCGCAACGGGGTGCACTCCCGTTGCTCAGTCCCTGCTCCTGCCCACCTAGCAGTTCGAAAGCACGTCAAAGTGCAAGTAGATAAATAGGTACCACTCTGGCAGGAAGGTAAACGGCGTTTCCATGCGCTGCTCTGGTTCGCCAGAAGCGGCTTAGTCCTGCTGGCCACATGACCCGGAAGCTAGGTTGGCAGGAGCAGGGACCGAGCAACGGGAGCTCACCCCATCGTGGGGATTCGAACCGCCGACCTTCTGATCGGCAAGTCCTAGGCTCTGTGGTTTAACCCACAGCGCCACCCGCGTCCCTCTTCTTAACTGTATTTCACTATTAATTGTTTTTCAGTTCAACAATCACTTTGATAAAATACATCTTTTGTGGTGTGCAAATGGCTTGAGATACCTATGAGGTCCATAAATTACCATATAGCATATATTCAACCACAAAAACAGCGACAATTTGTTGTGGACAAAGGACAGCTGGACATAGAAAGGGCCCCATTACCTACAGGAGCTGAGGGCCGCATCAAACCTAAATCCAGCCCTGGGTCCCGTCAAAGTCCTATTCCATCCCCTACGACGTTTCTCCCATGAAAATGGGGATGTCCTATTCCGTACTTCCAACTCTAAAATTGTATGATAAAAGTCTAACCTCTGCGTAAATGTCATGCAAGCAAATCAAGATAAATACTCAGTAATAAACAGGCCATCCAAGGGGAACAATAGCAAGTCCTAGAAGTTACAAAAGGTTTGCCGGAAATCTCCTGTAAGCCGGACAAACCAACCAGGGATAGCTCAGCCAGTCGAGCACAAAGCTCTTAGGGTTGTGGGTTTGAGTCTCACGTCGGGCGAAAGACCCCTGCGTTTCAGGGGGTGGGACTAGATGTCCCTTGGGGTCCCCTCCACCTCTGCAGTTCTGTTCTACGAAAACCCAGCAGAGAGAGAGAGATTTTGTGCCACATTAGGATCCATGCGGAGCTCAGCCGAACTCCGAGCGACATCGCAACTTGTCGGATTTGTGCAGGCTGCAAACCGTACAAATCGGGAGTGACGAGACGCAGTCTACCCCCTTTCCTCCGGGGTCCGGGGTCAGCCTTCCTGCCGGCCGGCCCCCACCTCTTCCCCGCTGCTAATTAAGTGTTTCCATTACTCTCCGGACCGGCTAAGCGTGTTTAATCGCCTTTAATTAAACCGTCTCTGCTCCGCGCCAAAACCCGGGGAGAGAAGAAGACGTGAGTCTTTGCAAAGGCGCCTTTTGATCCCCGAGGCCGGGGCTTGTTCCCTCTCCCCCCACCCCCCAGTTGCCGGACCCTGCGGAAAAGTCGCGGGGCTCTTCCTCCGGACGACACGAGCCACGGCTAAAGAGATGCGTTGGCCAGGGCCCAAGAACCGCAGGCTGGAGCGTGTTGCAGCGTGTCAACGCCGCTGCCTTGGATGGGCCAGGGCCATGGGGACCCCTGCTTGGCATGCAGAAGTCTCCATCTCTGCCGTCGGCATCTCTAAAGAGGGCTGGGACTCACCTCCCTGTGGGAGACCCACCGAATGTGCCTGGATGTTCTGCTGCAGATACCCCAGGCCGTTTCTCCTCCAAGTGGTCATTCCACCACTGGTCACTGCTGTGGACTTGACCACCCATCTCCAGGCACTGCGGCCGTCTGCAAGGGATTCCTGGGTCCAGCTTCTAGAATTCCTATTTCCCAATCTGCACAAGCCAGATTGAATTGTGTGTAGTGAGCGGCTCACACGAGCCTGCAACCAGTTATCTGCTGCGCATGTATGAAAGGGGAATGTGAACTTGCTAGCACAAGTTAGGAAGGATATGAATAAACAATATATCGTCTCCTGCCTCCCTGAACAGTTGTGGCAGGGGAAGGGATAAGGGTGAGTGAAATATACGGTACTCAGAGTCCTTGGCACAAAAATGGAAACAAGAAGAATTCCTGACGAAAGAAGAATGGCGGATGAAATTGATGGACTATGCAGAATTAGATAAATTAACAGGAAGGATTCGAAACCTGCGGGACCAGAGATTCTTAGGAGACCGGAGTAAATATAAGAACTATTTGAAAAACAATTGTAATGGACAGATGACTGCTAGTAGGACTGCAAGAAGTTCTGTAAGGAGGACTATTTGAAATATTGCAAGGAAGACGATGAAGAGAATGATTAGTCAGTGATAATTAAGAGTAACTGAGAAATTAAGAAAGGCAGATTAAGTGATAAAGAACGGGAAATCACCAGAGGTGGTTGGCGGAAGTCTAAAATATTGTACAAGATAAGAAGCGGTTAAATGATTGTTGAAAATGATATGTAGAAAAACCAATAACAATGTAAGAAAGAGAAAGAAATAGACTCAGAATCCTGCAGTGATTTCATGCTAGATGACTCCCATTGTCCCAACTCTTGAGATCTCTGCATTCTGCAGGGTTGGACTAGAGGATCTCAGGGGGTCCCTCCCAACTCTCCAATCCTAGGCCTGAACGTTCAATTGCTTTTAAAATCATTGCTTCCTGTGCTTTATTTGCCAGCCGCCTTGAGTCGCTTTCTGGGGAGGAGGAGCCGTATGAAATCATATAATAAAAGAAAAGTAATAAGAATGCAATTATTTACTTAATGTTTGCAGACTGATGGCAGCAGGCAGACAAGCTGGGACGAGCAGGCAGGTTTCCCAAAAAAATTGTCTGGCATTCCTGCCTGACACACACATACAAAAAGTGTTCCCCCAAAGTATATGGGTTCTGCTCTCATAAGGTAAAAATCTGAATTTCCCAGAGGCTTCAATGGCCCTCTGTTGCCTCTTCCTGGCAGATGATGGGAATTGCCGCTGAAGGGTTGCAACACAGGCAGAGGGACGGGGTGTCAATATTATTATTATTATTATTATTATTATTATTATTATTATTATTATTACTATTATTATTATTATTAAAGCAACTGACTGGGCAACGCAGGGCAGAGACTTATCTTCTTCTTCAATCCCTCGTAGCGGAGTAAGATTATCTACCATGAACATGGTTCTAACAATTAGTCCGTAAGTTTGCCTACTCATGGCTTACATGGATATCCATATATATCTGGGTTGTTGTAACTTTGTATTGGAAAAATCAGATAAATAAAAATGATTTCAAGAAGAAGAAGAACCATTAACTACAGGGAGGCAGGCTAGCGAAGTATTTTGTCCCGGGTTAAGAAACGAAGATCATGGCCACTGGTCCCATCACCTCCTGGCAAATAGAAGGGGAAGAAATGGAGGCAGTGAGAGATTTTACTTTCTTGGGCTCCATGATCACTGCAGATGGTGACAGCAGCCACGAAATTAAAAGACACCTGCTTCTTGGGAGAAAAGCAATGACAAACCTAGACAGCATCTTAAAAAGCAGAGACATCACCTTGCCAACAAAGGTCCGTATAGTAAAAGCTCTGGTTTCCCCAGTAGTGATGTATGGAAGTGAGAGCTGGACCATAAAGAAGGCTGATCGCCGAAGAATTGACGCTTTTGAATTCTGGTGCTGGAGGAGACTCTTGAGAGTCCCATGGACTGCAAGAAGATCCAACCTCTCCATTCGGAAGGAAATCAGCCCTGAGTGCTCACTGGAAGGACAGATCCTGAAGCTGAGGCTCCAAGACTTTGGCCACCTCATGAGAAGAGAATACTCCCTGGAAAAGACCCTGATATTGGGAAAGATGGAGGGCACAAGGAGAAGGGGACGACAGAGGACGAGATGGTGGGACAGTGTTCTCCAAGCTACAAACATGAGTCTGACCAAACTGCGGGAGGCAGTGGAAGACAGGAGGGCCTGGCGTTCTCTGGTCCAGGGGTCACGAAGAGGCGGACACCACTAAACGACTAAATGACTAAACAACAAGGGGGTGTCTTTGACCCGGGGGGGAATCAAGCCCCTGCAATTGATTTTTTTAATATATTGTTATTCATGTTTTATACTGTATTTTATGCTGGCTTTTTTGTTGCATAAATTAAGTGTTTTAAATTTGTCGTTAGCTGCCCTGAGCCTGGTTTTTGGAACCAGGAAGGGTGGGGTATAAATAAAAAAATAGTATTATTATTATTATTATTATTATTATTATTATTAGACACCTCATACCTAGGCCTCCTCCTTTTTTTGCAAGGTTGCTGCCCCCTTCCTGCTCCCTGGATGTGGCCCCCAAGACCCCATCACGGAGGGGTGATCAGGCCCCGAAAAACAGCCCCACGGGTGGCGCTCGTAGAGCCCCCACCCAGGACGAAGGCTGTTCCTTTTTAATACGGCCATTCCTCTCGATTTCCCCATGTGCTCCATTAAACAGCAGGAAGCGGCGCAGGAAGGAAGTCTCTCCAGGAAGCCAAATTATTCACGCCAGTTTCTTTGCAGGACAAGAGAGAGGACGACTCTGGCGTGGGCGAGGGAGGAAGGCCAGAGGCGGGGGGCCTGAGAACAGAGGGAGAGTCCGGCTGCAGGATCAGACCACAGTGGACTTGGGATCCATCCCCTCCGACGTTTCTCCCCTGAAAATTGGGACGTCCTATTCCATCCCCTCCAACGTTTCTCCCCTGAAAATAGGGACGTCCTATTCCATCCCCTCCAACGTTTCTCCCCTGAAAAGAGGGATGTCCTATTCCATCCCCTCCAACGTTTCTCCCCTGAAAAGAGGGACGTCCTATTCCACCCCCTCCAACGTTTCTCCCCTGAAAAGAGGGACGTCCTATTCCATCCCCTCCAACGTTTCTCCCCTGAAAATAGGGACGTCCTCTTCCATCCCCTCCAACGTTTCTCCCCTGAAAAGAGGGACGTCCTATTCCATCCCCTCCAACGTTTCTCCCCTGAAAAGAGGGATGTCCTATTCCACCCCTCCAACGTTTCTCCCCTGAAAATAGGGACTTCCTATTCCATCCCCTCCAACGTTTCTCCCCTGAAAAGAGGGATGTCCTATTCCACCCCTCCAACGTTTCTCCCCTGAAAAGAGGGACGTCCTATTCCACCCCCTCCAACGTTTCTCCCCTGAAAAGAGGGACGTCCTATTCCATCCCCTCCAACGTTTCTCCCCTGAAAAGAGGGACGTCCTATTCCACCCCCTCCAACGTTTCTCCCCTGAAAAGAGGGACGTCCTATTCCACCCCTCCAACGTTTCTCCCCTGAAAAGAGGGACGTCCTATTCCACCCCCTCCAACGTTTCTCCCCTGAAAAGAGGGATGTCCTATTCCACCCCTCCAACGTTTCTCCCCTGAAAATAGGGACGTCCTATTCCATCCCCTCCAACATTTCTCCCCTGAAAAGAGGGACGTCCTATTCCACCCCCTCCAACGTTTCTCCCCTGAAAAGAGGGACGTCCTATTCCACCCCCTCCAACGTTTCTCCCCTGAAAAGAGGGACGTCCTATTCCATCCCCTCCAACATTTCTCCCCTGAAAAGAGGGACGTCCTATTCCACCCCCTCCAACGTTTCTCCCCTGAAAAGAGGGATGTCCTATTCCACCCCTCCAACGTTTCTCCCCTGAAAAGAGGGACGTCCTATTCCATCCCCTCCAACATTTCTCCCCTGAAAAGAGGGACGTCCTATTCCACCCCCTCCAACGTTTCTCCCCTGAAAAGAGGGACGTCCTATTCCACCCCCTCCAACGTTTCTCCCCTGAAAAGAGGGACGTCCTATTCCATCCCCTCCAACATTTCTCCCCTGAAAAGAGGGACGTCCTATTCCATCCCCTCCAACATTTCTCCCCTGAAAAGAGGGACGTCCTATTCCATCCCCTCCAATGTTTCTCCCCTGAAAATTCCTGCATTTGGAGACAAGCCTTAGTCCCATTTTTCAGCTTTTTGTTAAGTCAGCTTTTCAAAAGTTTTTAATTAGCAGGCAGTCCTGTAGGGGGAAGTTTTTAGTAGCTGATATTTTATTGCCTTTTAAAAATTTTGCTGGGAGCCGTCTAGAGCAACTTGGGCCAGCCTTTCCGATGGGGGGCCTTACAAATAATAAAATTGTTTTATAAGAGTTGAGACGCACTCCTTAACTAGGTCTGTATTGTTCTGTCTCAAAGTATTTCCTTTTATGAACGGATGCCCCTTTTGAGATTTGACCTATATATCTTTGCATTCTCCCTATGCCAATAATGATGACTGGTTGGATAAAATCATTATTAACTATTATTATTATTGCCATGTTGATTTTTCTCCTCGGTCCTTTTATTGCTTTATCTACCGAGCTTGTTTAAGCAACCCAACCGTGTGTAAAATTTGCAAAATAATTAAATAACCAAAACCCCAGAGGGGCATCTGCAATCTTGGTACGGATTTGACTCCCACCCACAAAAAAACCGACAAGGGAAGCATTTCGGCCAGAAAAGAAACCGATCCGTTTGGAGTGTTGTTCTTGTTGTGTGTTTTTTTTTTAAGGCACAATTTCCATTTTGGGGAGAGAGAAGGTAAAAAGACAACCTGGCAGTGCTTCTGCAGTTTGCAAAAAGGAAGGGTGTCCGTTTTTTCCTCCAGGATAGCAGGATCAGAACTCGCCTCCCTCTGGCCCATCAGGTTCGGAAGGAGGGAGAAGCGGTCCTGAGTCTCGTTCCGGACCCCCGAAATGCCTAGTGGTGCTCCTTTTGTTTCCTTCCTCCCCAGCCGCTCCTCGGTTCCAGACCTTGTGGCAGGGAGTTCCGCAGGGGAATAACAACAGGCCGGATTGTAGCAGGGAAGACGCTTCCTTCGACCCACCCGCCGTGGGATGAGCACCGCGGTTGCGTGTGCATTTTTTTGGGGGGGTGGGCTTTGGGGGGGGCAGCCCCAGCCCCAGAGACAGGCGTTGTGAGAAAAGAGGAGCTAGATCTTCAGGCAGGCATCTTGCGGGGAGAAGGGCGAGGGGTTGCCTTTGTGCTGGCAGACGGGAGGCAGGTCTCCCTGCAGGGACAGAAGGGGGGAAATAAATAATAAAATGGCAGAGGGACCCCCGGGGGGCATCTAGTCCAGCCCCTGCAAATGGAGGGATCTTTTGCCCCAAGTAGGATTCGAACCCATGGCCCTAGGAGGCAACCTAGCACACAGTTTCCTTTCTGCCCCACCATTTCCCCCTTTCTCTCCCCCATCTCTCTCTCTCTCCCTCTCTGGCATTCCTATAGGGCACCCCCAGCCAAACAGAGGCAGGGGAGTCTATTGTGATTAGGATATATTAAAAGAGGGGAGAGCAGGGGGGGGCGGATATAAGGGAAACATCACAGAAAAAGGAATGGGAAAAGTCAATAATGCAAAAGAATTTATTTTATATACAGTGGTGCCTCGCAAGACGAAATCAATTCGTTCCGCGAGTTTTGTCGCCTTGCGATTTTTTTCGTCTTGCGAAGCCCGGTGTCGGGAAAGTTTTGGAAAAGCTTCAAAAATCACCAAAGTCTTTAAAAACCTCAAAAAAGGCTACTATGTACACTGCGTTCTCTGAGTTGCTCCTCGAAGTCAAGTCGCAACTGTATTAACGGTGTTAAGAAAAAGGAAACAAACTTGCAAGACGTTTTTTGTCTTGCGAGGCATTCGTCTTGCGAGGTACCACTGTATTTAAAAAGTGCATTGGAATTGTACGTGGAATTTCCAGAAAATTTTATTTTGAAATTCAAGGGGAGGGGATAAAGCAAAAGTAAAGACTGCCTGTGGAATTTGTGGAAATTTAATTTTAAAATTAAAGGGGGGAATTAAAGCAGAATAATAATAATATATGTAATTTCTGGAAATTTAATTTTAAAATTAAAGGGGGGGATGAAAGCAAAAAAATTGTATGTGGGATTTGTGGGAATTTAATTTGAAAATTAAAGGGGGGAAATGAATGCAAAAAAGAAATTTTATGTGGAACTTCTGGAAATTTAGTTTTAAAATTAAAGGAGGGAAATTAAAGCAAAAAAAACTGTATGTGGAATTTAATTTTAAAATTAAAGGGGGGGATTAAAGCAAAACCAAAAGAGGCAGGGGGAAATGACCCACCCCCAAAGTGGACACTTGGCCCTCCCCACACCGTCCCAAATTCATTGTGGGGGGGGCAAAGACCCCCAGCTAGGAGTGGGCCTTTGGAGGGGAAAGAGAAAGGGGAAAATGGGTGCGGTATAATTATTAATTATTATTATTATTATTATTATTAGACAAGCACTTGCCTTATACAGCTTACAGACGACCCCGAGGAGGTTGGATTGCGCTTCAGCCTGCAGTTCTTCTGTGTGGTTCTGGGGTTGGGGGGCGGAATAAAGAAAGAAATCAGTGGGGCAGGCGATGGGAAGGGTGCCCCCAAATCACTCCCCAGGGCGCTCTGCTGAAATAGGAACCCCTACACCCCTGGAAAACCACCCAGTTGCTTTATTTGTTGCATTTTCAGACCTAGAGATGGAAGAGTGAACCCTAGAGGTCCACTAGTCCAACCCCGGGCAAGGCAGGAATCGCAACCCGAGGCGGCGGGTGCGAATTCTCCCCTCTTCCCCTTTTTATCGCCAGGAGGGATTCAATTCACACCCCAACCTTCCCTCACTTTTCTCCCCAATTGCCCCCTTTTTATCGTCACAACAACCCTGAGAAGTAGGCGAGGGAGAGAGAGACCGGCCACAGCGACCTTCAAGTGAGCAGAGATTCGCACT
>NC_138144.1:657939-672939 GCF_964188305.1 Podarcis bocagei | reverse complement strand
GCTCGGCTTTTTGTTTTGTTTTGACAGCCCTAAAGAAACCCTAAAGGTTCCCCGGACACCAGGCTGACAAACGGAAAACTCTTCCCGCCAGATGAGAGAAAAACCCCTGGAAACGGAGGAGACAGAGAAGTCTTGGTGCGCCGGCCCTGCAGGGCGGTCCTTGGCCTGCCTAGAGGGTGTACCCACCTCCATCACGTTGCCCAGGCATTCATCAGGGCCGTGCTGGCACTCAAATTCCCACCTGGAGGGGCCTTTTTTCTCCTGAGAGAGAGGGAGGGAGAGAGACAGGATGGGCGTCAGGGAAAAGGAGGGTGGGCAGAGCCTCCCCACCCCTGCCCAGGGGATCGGGACTCTACCTGGGCGTTCCCGTAAGGGACCAGGGTGATTTCCATGGCGTTGCCCACCAAAAGCCAGGTGGGGAAGAGCTGGAAGACCAGGAAGGAGCGGCAAGCGGGGCAGAGGCTCTCGTAGTAGAGGCTGACGGAGACGGGGTCAGCTTTCTTCCCGGGGGGGCCCAGCCGGGCGCAGTGCTTCTCTGCCTGCAAAAGGAAAGAGTGGTGGTGAAGATAGATAGATAGATAGATAGATAGATAGATAGATAGATAGATAGATAGATGATAGATAGATATATCGTATTGTTGTTTTATTGCTATGGCCGGCGGCTGGCGCAAACAAAGATTCTTTATTTATTTCTTTGGTTTGTAAGCCGCTTTGGGATTTGTTTGAACAAAAAATGGCATAGAAATAAAACCATTAAAATAAATAATGATGTCTCCCCAACTGCAACGACCTCTTGCCCGGCCAGTTTCCTCCTCCATCTTTCAAGAGGGAAGTGAAAGCAGCTGAGGGCGGCTTCCGGCTTCCGAAAAACAAGGTGGGGCTTTCCATGGGGAAACACCCCCCAAAAAATAAGATGCTGAGAAAATGGGGGGGGGGCTGCAAAAGTAAAGCTGCGTTGGGCGTTCTTCGTGTCTGCCAGGCTGCCTGTTGAAGCCGATGGGAGATGGGAGTTCGGTCGCATATGAAGGGCAAGCAGTTTGAAAGCAGACCAGTGCAAGTAGATAAATAGGTACCGCTCCAGCGGGAAGGTAAACGGTGTTTCCGTGCACTCTGGTTTCCGTCCTGCACCAGAAGCGGTTTAGTCCTGCTGGCCACATGACCTGGAAAGCTGTCTGTGGACAACGCCGGCTCCCTCGGCCTGAAAGCGAGATGAGCGCTGCAACCCCAGTGTTGCCTTGGACTGGACTTCACCGTCCAGGCGTCCTTTACCTTTTACCTTTTTCTCTTATAACTGGCAATGGTGCCCACCTGAGAGGTGCCGGAACTGAGCTCTGGCTGAAAAAGGCCCTGACTGTATGAGTGCAAATATCCAGTGTGGGGTCAGGTGGGATTACTATGAGGAATTATAAAATATGCATCAAGCCATTGTGTCCACGATGAATGCATGGTGTGGACTGGGTTTGATACGTTGACAATTATTTCTGATCAAATCCCACAACCGCCTGCATCTCTGGCCATTTCCTCTACTGTCCATTTCTCTTGCTTGACAAGTCACATACACAGCCCAGTTGCTTCGCCAGGCAAGCATCCTGGGTCAGCAAAGACAGTGGGCAGCTTCTTTGATGTAGCTTTTCTGATATGTTAATCTTAGGATGTTAATCTTAGGGCCAGGAAACAGATCTCACCTGAAGGTGATAATGATCACTGCCTTCCCGGCCATCCTTCTTATCATGCATATTGCTTGTTTATGACCTCAGGGGTTGCCAAATGCACTCCTTTGTAGTTCGGTTTTGTTTACCCCAGAAATATGTGTGCTTAATTTTTGGTAGTTTAACTTTGTTTGTTGAAATGCTCATAAGAAATCTGATTGGTTCTTTCGAACACTCTGTAAAAAGTTCTTTTGTGAATAAAACGACCTGGGCTCAAGGGTGGAGACAGAGATTATTATACGGACCCTTCCCAGAGTCTTGCTGGTTCAAGCCTCTGTGTCTATTCTCATTAATCAGAGTTCAATCCTTCCTTTGTTTTGGGAACACCTCACTGATGGTGACGATTCTGTGGCCCCTTGGCTGGGTGCCCTACACGGGGGACCCCCCAGCACTGAGTCCAGCCCCCTGTCTTCACACTGAGGTGCCCCCCAAGGCGCTTAGGCAAGACCCGAGAGCAACGGCCTTTTCCCACTCTTCCTCCCTACCACTCTTAAGGTAGACTGCCTCTGTCCACAGCAGCAGTACCAACTTGGCCCTGCGCCCATGGCCGCCATGCAGCGTGCATGGCCCTGGCACCAAAAATTTGTGAATGCCCGGATTCTTCATGGGGAATTTTGTGGGCACCTATAGTCCTCGGGTCTCCATTTAGGACTCATAAGACCCCCCCCGCGGCAGTTGAATCAGGCCAAAGGGGGCGCATCGGAGTCCAGCCTCCTGCCCCCCAGTGGCCAACGAGGTGGTGCCCCCCCCGGGAAGAACCCCTGTCCCCGTCCCCAAGCAGGACCCATGCACACAGCAGCCATTCGGAGCCACCCATTCCTCCGAGTCCCAGGAAGGAGGGGGGTCCCACAAAGCCCCCCGTCACCACTGCTAGCCCCCCTTCCTCTCTCAAAGCCCCTGTGATAGGAATTTTGAGGTCTTAGATATATGGCAATGTTCATAATCACACGTACATAGATCAGCACAGGAAAGCCAACCTGGACCCATTTTGATTCCTAAACTGAGCAAATGTTTTCTCTGCAAGGTCAAAGTGGGAAACCTCCCCATTGTCTCTTCCCTCACAAATCCTGTCTTAAGGGCACATTTAAGATATGAATAGCGTGTGAGCCTGGGACCTGGCCCAGGAACTAAGTATTTATCATTACAAAAGACTGGCCAGGCTACCCAGGAAATCCAATCAAGATAAAGAAGGACAAGAGAAAAACAACATTCAAATTTCTGTTTTAGACCGCCTTTTCTGTGATGTAGGTATGATATATCTGAGGGGTGGTCTTAGGTTACACCCCTTTTGGGATGTATGTATGATGTTTCTGGGGGTGGTCTTAGATCTACAGGGTGGCAATTTCAAAAGTCTTTATAAGGCCTTGCACACCATTTTTCTGGGTCCCTCCTCTCTCCTGCATCTGGGGGGAGCACCCTGTTGCAACAGATCAATAAAGATCAAGCTTACTAGCTGCTTTGCTTCTCAATATTCTCTGCTTGGCCTCTGTTATTCTCTCCTACCAATAGGGAACCTATGTAAGGACTCTATATGGGCTCTTGGATACCCCATAAGGGAAGAAAGTCAATTTTTGCTTACAACACCCCCCTCCCACCCCACCCGCAACGTGGGTGGCCACCCCTCCCCTCCCCTCCGCCCGGCTCCGGATTTGCCACCTCGCCTGCGCGCAAAGAGTTTGCGCTTTTCCTCTCCACGTTCGCTTTCCCTTTCCTCACCTTGCAAGCCTGCGCGATCTCGCTGGAGCCGCACCACTGGTGCGGGGGGTAGTGGCAAGGGGCGCCCCCCAGGGCGATGCCCCCCAGGCAGCAGAAAGCGGCGATGGGCAGGAGCCAGCCGGGAGCCATGGCGAGGAGAGGTGCCGG
This sequence comes from Podarcis bocagei, assembly GCF_964188305.1. Taxonomy (NCBI): domain Eukaryota; kingdom Metazoa; phylum Chordata; class Lepidosauria; order Squamata; family Lacertidae; genus Podarcis; species Podarcis bocagei. Next base: position 669,367 of record NC_138144.1, on the reverse strand, counting down.
GCTGTGCGCAACGGCAAGGCGGAGTGCGCACGGCGGGGGCGAGACGGGCGGCTCTTAAAAACCCCTTGGCCGGCTCCGCCCTTCCCTCTTCTTCCTCCTCGCAACCCGTTCGTCTTCTTCTGCTGCGGTTTTGTGTGTGTGTGACTCAGGCGGCCCCTGACTTGCTCCAGAGGAGGAGCAGGAGGAGCAGGAGGAGGAGCCGGACTTTTGGGAAGCCCCAGACCCGGAGATTTAGGGGAAAGACCACTGTGCGCGCGCCTGTTTCAAAGCAACAACCAGCACGCGGTTTGGGGGCTTCCAAATGTTGCAGGCCTGCCAAGTGTCCCTGTTTTCCAGGGGAAATACCGTGTCCATGGAAGACAGTCTTGCTACGAGTGATCGCCAAAGAAAGAAAATATTTTCCAGGGATTTGCAGGGGGAAAATAGGTCGTCCCTCCCCCCACAAATAAAATACAATTAACCAAACATTTTCCTGGAAGCTTTCCCTTTAAAGACGTCCCTCAAACCCTTTCACGGTTATTTTTTGCTGCTGTATATTATAACTAATCTATAGCTGATTTTCTCAGCTTGTTTCTCAAAGTAACTTTTTTTTACTGCTGAACTTACTCCCAGTCTGCTAGCGTGCTAACATGTTTACAATACTTCTTTTTTTTTTTTAATCTGTTTTGCAATCCTCTTTGAAGCTGTGTCGGTTTCTGATTTGATGCCGGAAAGTCCCGCTTTTCCCTAGGACGTCCCTATTTTCAGGGGAGAAACGTTGGAGGGGATGAAATAGGACGTCCCTATTTTCAGGGGAGAAACGTTGGAGGGGATGGAATAGGACGTCCCTATTTTCACAGGAGAAACGTTGGAGGGGATGGGAAGTTCCAGGAGAGTGGTGGTGGGGGGTGCCAACTTGAATAAAAATAAGCCCCACCTAGCATAACCGATGGCATGAGGTGTCAGGCACACGCTATTTGAATGGCAATGCGCCATTAATGTGTTTTATTGGACGGGCGGGGTCCCTATTATTTGGCTCCTCTGGGGACCCCCCCCCCCCAGTTCAGATTGGACAGTGGACTGCCTGCCTGCCTGGCAAGGAGGCGGGTGGGGGGTCGCCTCAGGTCGCAGCATGCCTGCAAGAATTTAAACCCTACCCAGATATTTGCCACCTAGCAAGGGAAATTGTGCAAGCCCCCAGGCGGAGCCGATCTGCTGACACGAGCTGTTGAGCAACCTTTGGCGCTTGACAACAAAAGGCTGGACTTTGGAATTGGCAGCTGACACGGAAGGGAGAGAGATAAGGCGCCCGTTTTTGCTTGGGAATTTGCATGTCACAAAACCCACAAAACCCCAGATCCTCAGCTCTTCAAACTGGGCATGGGCGTAGCAGGGGGTGGGGTGGGCAGGGGGAAAGATCACGAATATTATTGAAAAGCGTTTAAATATATCTGAGTACTCATGTCCTCCTCTTTACAGGGTTTCCCAGGAAACTTTGGTTTCCTAAAAGAAAAGCACAACAACTTTGATTTCCAAAAAAAAGCTTCTTATAGGAATTCTAAGGTCTTATGTAGAATAAGAATTCTAAGGTCTTATGTAGAGTCCCATGGACTGCAAGAAGATCCGACCTCTCCATTCTGAAGGAAATCAGCCCTGAGCGCTCACTGGAAGGACAGATCCTGAAGCCGAGGCTCCATTACTTTGGCCACCTCATGAGAAGAGAAGACTCCCTGGAAAAGACCCTGATGTTGGGAAAGATGGAGGGCGCAAGGAGAAGGGGACGATGGAGGACGAGATGGTGGGACAGTGTTCTGGAAGCTACCAGCATGAGTTTGACCAAACTGTGAGAGGCAGTGGAAGACAGGAGGGCCTGGTGTGCTCTGGTCCATGGGGTCACAAAGAGGCGGACACGACCAAACGACTCAACAACAACAAATATAAGAGCTTGCACCCCATTGTTCTGGGTTCTCCCAGAATGTGGGGAGTAAGGACCCTGTTGCAACAGTTCAATAAAGATCAGGCTTACGAGCTGCTTGGCTTCCCAATATTCTCTGCTTGGCCCCTGTTATTTTCTCCTACCGATAGGGAACCCACTTAAGGACTCTAGATGAACTCTTGGGTACCCCATAAGGGAAAAGGGGCAGATTTTGTTTACAACATCATCTCCAGGATTCGGAACCAGTGGGACAAGTTTTCCGGTGACCTCAATGTCGTCATCATCAGCACCTGAGCCAGGTTGCAGGAGCTGCAACTGAGGGGGCCCCCCGCCGGGTTCATGGGTGGGGCTTTTTCTTTCCGCCCCCTCACCCAGCTGCTAGGCAGGAAAACAGGAGCCAGGGTGGAGTCAGAGAGCTGGAAGGAAGAGAGACACAGATCTGCCTCCTTTGCCTCAATCCAAAGCTCTGACTAATGCAGAAGCGAGATTTGCTGCGCTGTTGATGTTGCAAGCATCTCCATCCCATGCACAGGTGAGTCTTACCTGCCGAAACGAAACCATGCACCCTAGAACAGGGGTCAGTAGCCTTTTTCAGCCATGGGCCGGTCCCCTGTCCCTCAGACCCTGTGGGGGGGCCAGACTATATTTTGAAAGAATAAATAAATGAACGGATTCCTATGCCCCACGAATAACCCAGAGATGCATTTTAAATAAAAGCACATATTCTACTCATGTGAAAACACACTGATTCGCAGACAGTCCGCGGGCCAGATTGAGAAGGGGATTGGGCCGGATCCGGCCCCCGGGCCTTAGGTGTCCTAAAGTAATAACCACCGTTCGTTCTCCGACTTTTCCCCCTGGGATGAAAGCTTCCTTGCACCGCACCAAACTTTCCGTTGATAAGAAATATTATTACAGCGGTCCCTTGGTTCTCAAATGCCTTGGTACTCAAACAACTTTGAACCCAAACACCGCAAACCCGGAAGTAAGTGTTCCAGTTGGCGAACTTTTTTTGGAAGCCAAACGTGATCCGTTTTGAGTGTTACGCTTCTGATTTGAGCGTTATGCTAAGGTCTGTTTGCGCTATTTATTTTGCGTTTTTGTGGCTCTTGTTTTGTTTTTGTGACTGCGTGGAACCCAGTTCAGCTACTGATCGATTGATTGTGTGACTGCGGAAATGGATAAAAGCCCCCCCATTCAAACAATGACTATCATCAGTGCAGGTGAAGAAGAAAAAAGTTCGTTTTTATCACCTACAATACTGCCTTATTTATTTTATAGTACGGCACATTGCTTTCATTTTAGGGATCGATGGTCTCGTTAGATAGTAAAATCCATGTTCAATTGCTGTCTTAGGCATTGTTTTTAAAACTCTGGAACGGATTAATCCATTTTGCATTCCTTTCTATGGGAAAAGCAGGCCTTGGTTTCGGAACGCTTTGGTTTTGGAGCGGATTCATTTTCAGAACCAAGGGACCACTGTATTATCAAAATCTGCAGGCTTTTGGCTGTTTGCAAGGAGCACGTCGAGCGAAAGCCATTGAAATAGCTCCGGGCGACAGATGCTCCCCCCAAATTCAGCTGAAAATGCAACTTTTATTTGCTCCCCTCCCTGGTTTGCAGGAGGTTCTATTCTTTCTACCGCTTGAAATCCCTGCTGCAAACGGTTCAAAGGCAGCCAGGCTTCGCCACCTCCCAAAAACGGGAACTGCCACCCCCTCGTGCCCAAATTAAGACCCACGAGTCTCACTTCTCTTTTCCGGAAAAAAGCCTCACTCTTTCTCTTCCCCCTTCTCAAGAGAGTCTGTTCCTTAAAATGCTGGTTCTAAGAAAATGCAAAAAAAAGTATTGCCTTTATATCCCTTTAATTTCCCGCCAGGTAAATTCTGCCAACAGGGCCTGTCCGTTCCAGATCTCCCTCTGGCGAGGGATTGAAAGATCGCAGCTGGGAGGGACCCCCGGGGGTCATCCAGCCCAACCCCACCAACGCGGGTGTCGCCACTCAAGTTCAGAGTCGAGTGCTGGGCCGAGACTTGGGTTCGAATCCTTGCACTCAGCCAGCAAGCACCTTGGGGGTCCCTCGTTCAGCCCAACCTCCCTCCACACAGGGTCGCTGTGGGGATTCGACAGGGACCCGGGTTCGAATTCCTGCTTGGCGAGGAAGCAGGGGTCAGCCGCCCCCTCCCAGACTATTTTGCATGGTTGCCGTGAGGCTAAAAGCAGAGATAAGGGGAGAGCCCCGCAAGACGCCTTGAGAACTTTGCAGGAGAGAAAGTGGCAAATAAATGTGAAAAAGCCACAATAAACCCACAGAGATTTGCAGCATTTTAAAACGAATGTACCCTCTTCAAGTTCAATTTTAAGTCTATTTAAGCTTAGTCAGTCATAATAACAATAATAATTTTTATGTATACCCTGCCCTCCCCGGCCAGAGCCCGGCTCAGGGCAGCTAACACCAGTAAAATTACAGTAAAAACAGAATAGGAAAAGGGGAAAAAAACCATTTAAAATACGGGTTAAAATGCAATTTAAAATGCAGCCTCATTTTAAAAGGAGCCCATAGATCAAGACCATAAGGGGAGGGAAACGGAAGGGTCAGACTGAGTCCAAACCAAAGGCCAGGCGGAACAGCTCCGGTCTCTTCCACGAAGTCGGGGCCGGTACTGAAAAGGCCCTGGCCCTAGTTGAGACTGTACCAAGAGACTCTTCAACTCACAAGTCACGGGTTCAAATCCCATTTTGGGCAAAAGGGGGCTGGACTGGATGACCGTTGGGGGTCCCTTACCGTTCTTGATTCTGCAATTCATTACAAAACTAGGTTTCTTCCGCCTCGCCTTCACGCACGAGGGGACAGAGTCGGAGGGACGGAAATAACCGCGACGCCCCAAAGCCACGTTTTGCATGAACACCTTTTATTTTATTTTTAAAGTACCGTACAAAACTTTGCTTTTAAATAATTCTCCCCTCCCTCCCCCTTTTTTAATCTATGTATCTTACAGTAACAAATCTCGGACACAAATACACGGCGGTTCTTGGGTGAACTTTCTCATTTGCTGGAAACTTCGGCGGGGGCAGTAATAATTAAGAAAAGACCCACTTAAACATCCAAAATTGATGAGGGGGGAGGCAGGAAATGGGGGTTTGGGGTGCGTCAAAATGTTATATTGCATATCTGTGTATAACCTAGAAAGGGGAAACGGTTTTTTGCAACTGGGGGTACTTTCGTAAACGACTCCTTTGCACAACCGAGATGCACACTTGGGTTATAACTTTTTGACTTTCTCCCTAAAATACTGATTTCCTGTAGCCTAAAGGGATGAACTTTTGCCTGGAAACATTGAAAAGCGGACTAATTCGTCCCCAAAAACGGGGGGAAGGAAAAGTTGGGAGTCAGGTTGCTACTCGTAAGTACCTGCACTTAAAAAAAATATTCACGGAACAGTTTCGAACTTTTCCCAGCTGCCCAGAACTTCCTGAAACGTCCGAGAACGTTCTGAAAGAATCCAAAAATCAGTCTATATATTAAAAAAAGTGCAATTCAAGGGGTTGTGGGAACTCGATGGCATTTGCGGCAGAAAGCAAAGAAAAGCCGCCACTTTGATTTATTCAAAGCAATAAGGGGTGTGCAATGTGCAAAACAATGCACAAGTATTCGAAAGTTTGCAAGCTCTGAACGAAGAAAATTAAATTAAGTTCGCAAGCTCTATTTTTCCTGTATGCTGTGCATACATTACAAAATGCATTATAGAGTCCCCTAGGCAAAAATCGATTTATTGATTTATTGATTTAGAGAAATAACCTTTCCCCCAAAGATTTGGAAATGGCAAGACGGTTCGTTTTTAGGCAAAAGTTCGTCCGGCTGAGCTGCGAGGTTGTCAAAAAGTTATAACCCTAGCTCTCTCACACAAACTTTTGGAAGGGTGCAAAAAAATGGATTTTATTTTTTTGGGGGGGGGAGAGGAAGAGAGCATTTCTTGGGGGGGGGAGATCCTAAGGGGTTTCCTGCTAGAAGACAAAAAGGAACCGGTCCTGGGTTCGAATGGCGGACCCGAACAAGGCCTGTCGCACGCACAAAACACAACACATGTTACGCAAGGGGAGGGGAGATTTGTAGTGTTCAAATGGCTCTTTTTCGGGGGGAGGAAAAAAGGATTTTGCAAGCCCCCCCCCGCTCCAGGCTTTGGGGTGCAGAGAGCAGGCACACTTGGGGTGTGCAAAGGGGAACCCCGATTTTAGGAAGGGGAGAGATTGGCTTGTTCCTGTTACCCCCATTATCCGCCCCTCTTAGCTTGGTGGGGGGGCAACAAATGGCTTTATGTGTAAAGAGGAGAAAGGGGGGGGCTCTGAGGACCCCAGACTTTTTCCTGGCACAGGAAAAGGAAGCCTCACGGGGGACGCAAAACCTGCGCCCATTTTACAACCGTGGCAAACCGAGGCAGAGACACGGAAGCGAGTGGGAATTTTTTTATTTTTTTTGGAGGGGGGGCTAGGATCTATTTCCCTGCCCAGCAGCTGGTAAAATAACTTGAGAGATAGGAGATGGCTGCAACAGGGCTTGTTTTCCTCTCTCTCTCTCTTTTTTGCATATTTAAGAAGAAACGAAACATAATTCTGCATAGGAGACCCAACACCGTTGGGCTGGGGGGGGGCGAGTGCGGAGGGCTGGGGAGCGGCGTAAAAAATAAAACAGGAACGCCCCCCCCTGCGAAACGAAAAGAGCCAAACTGTCCCCACGGGAACAGCGAGTACCAGATTTGTCTCTGCCAAGAAAAATAAGATCTGTGCCCGTCCTTCAGAGATAAGGAGTGTTGGGGGGTTTTTTTAGGGGGGGGGACCTGAAAAAGCTTTAGGAAAGTCGCTGCCCCCCCCAAGTGGAGAAAGCATTGCTAGCACCAAAAAGAAAGGGGGAAGTTGGAAAGGAAAACAGCCCCCGAATGCTGTTGCAAAGGAAAATAATTGAGATATATATATATATATTGGGGTTTGGGGGCGAAAGGGAGAGGGGGTATAGAGAGGGGCAGTTTTTCAGGAAGGGGGAATTTCGTGGAGCAGAGAGCCCCCCCCCAACCCGGCCTTCATCTGGGGGGCAGGGGGAAAATGGGGTAGGCCAGGGTGACGTTGAGCGAGTCGTTGTGTTGCACCAGCGAGGTGTGTTTGTAGTGCAGGACCAGTTCCTTGAGCGAGGCGTAGAGGTTGTAGGGCTCCGCAAAACCGAAGCCGGTGGCCGTCTTGTAGATGACGCAGTGCTTGGTGTCGCCGTCGACCCTGCGGGGCGGGAACAGGGAGGGGGGAAAGCGTCAGAGAGGCGCAGAACGGTTGCTTTAAATATTAAGGTTCTTTTTTTTAAAAAAAACACAATTTCCATTAAATTTCCATTGAACAATCCAATCATGTCTCATTAGGTAAAGGTAAAGGTACCCCTACCCCTGCCCGTACGGGCCAGTCTTGCCAGACTCTAGGGTTGTGTGCCCATCTCACTCAAGAGGCCGGGGGCCAGCGCTGTCCGAAGACACTTCCGGGTCACGTGGCCAGCGTGACATCGCTGCTCTGGCGAACCAGAGCCGCACACGGAAACGCCGTTTACCTTCCCGCTTGTAAGCGGTCCCTATTTATCTACTTGCACCCGGGGGTGCTTTCGAACTGCTAGGTTGGCAGGCGCTAGGACCGAACGACGGGAGCTCACCCCGTCACGGGGATTCGAACCGCCGACCATGCGATCGGCAAGTCCTAGGCGCTGAGGTTTTACCCACAGCGCCACCTGCGTCCCAAGCATGTCTCATTAATTAATCCAAATTATGCCAATACATATCCTAAAGTCCAAATATTTTGCCGAATTTTGGTTGCTTCGAGCTCAGAAGGGTCCAATCCTCTCATATTTCGGCTGCTTTGACGTTCACAAGTCCCACCTTCCAAAATATTAAGGTTCGTTATTGTTCCGCAAGGTGCGCATCTCTTTAAAGTCCAGGGCAAAATATCATGACCTGGTTTCACAGCCATAAAGCGGTATAGCAGGTAATTTCCAATACAGTGGTACCTCGGGTTAAGTACTTAATTTGTTCTGGAGGTCCGTACTTAACCTGAAACTGTTCTTAACCTGAAGCAGCACTTTAGCTAATGGGGCCTCCTGCTGCCGCCGCATTGCCAGAGCATGATTTATATTCTCATCATTAAGCAAAGTTCTTAACCTGAAGCACTGTTTCTGGGTTAGCGGAGTCTGAAACCTGAAGCGTATGTTACCTGAAGCGTATGAAACCCAAGGTACCACTGTACAACTGTGAAAACTACTCTGAAAATTCATCATTCCATAAAGGAAACCTTTGTCTGGTTGTAAATGTTAAGGCGATGCCAGCAAGGCTGAACCTTTCCGTAAAAAAGAAGATTTAAATCTGAGTCTTACTGACCAGTGATTTAAATCGTGAAGGGTATCACTCCACAACTCTACCATCCCGCAACCACACAACTTCTCTCTGGCATGCACATAAGAAAAGCAGGCACCGTTTCCCCCCTTCCAAAATCAGGAAAGCAATTAAAAACCAACGCGCCGCCAGCGGGTTGGGATGGATGACCCTCCGGGGTCCCACTCCAGGACTCTACAATCTCTCAACCACACAACTTCTCTCTGGCATGCCCATATGGAAAGCAGGCACCGCTTTTCACCTTCCCAAACCGGAAAAGCCATTAAAAGCCGATGTGTCGCCAGCGGGTTGGGATGGATGACCCCCCGGTGTCCCGTCCCCCCGAGACTCACACGACGGAGCAGGCGTAGCAGCCGCGCTGGCTGCTCTCCCGGATGAGGAAGGTGCCGTCTCTCTTGCCCGCCAGCATCTCCTCGGCCTGCGTGCGGTTGATCTTGCCCACGTACCAGGTCCGCTCCTCGTGGTGAGGCAGCTCCTCTTCGTCCTCCATCATGGAGTAGTGGCTGCCGGAAAAGCGGAAAGGTGGCAGCGGAAAGAGAGGGCAAGGGGAGAGAGAGGGGGGTCTCCTCCGTGCCCAGTTTGGGTGCCCAGCGCCCCAGTTCTGCCCCTTCCCCAGTATCCTGCCTCCGACGGGGGACAGCCCATCGATGCCGATGGGATATGATGGCAAAGACCCAGCGGGGGAATGAAGGAACGAGAGGATTCTTCGAAGGGCGGAAATGGTTTGTGGGCCGTTTGGGGGAAAAGAAGAATAATATCCTGGTTGTGTTAAGAATGGAAGGGTCTTGGTGGTGGGGGGTCCGCTTTTATTCTTGTTTATTTGTGATTATTGCTTTGTCCGAATAAAATGAAAGGGGAAGGAAGGAAGGAAGGAAGGAAGGAAGGAAGGAAGGAAGGAAGGAAGGAAGGAAGGAAGGAAGGGAGGGAGGGAGGAAGGAAAGAAAGAAAGAAAGAGAAAGAAAGAAAGAAAGAAAGAAAGAAAGAAAGAAAGAAAGAAAGAAAGAAAGAAAGAAAGAAGAGAAGGAAGGAAAGAAGGAAAGGAAGGAAGGAAAGAAAGAGAAGGAAGGAAAGAAGGAAAGGAAGGAAGGAAGGAAAGAAAGAAAGAAAGAGAAGGAAGGAAGGAAGGAAGGAAGGAAGGAAGGAAGGAAGGAAAGAAGGAAAGGAAGGAAGGAAGGAAGGAAAAAGGAAGGAAGGAAATGAAGGAAGGGAGGAAGGAAGGAAGGAAGGAAGGAAGGAAGGAAAGAGAGAGAAGGAAGGAAAGAAGGAAAGGAAGGAAGGAAGGAAGGAAGGAAGGAAGGAAGGAAGGAAGGAAGGAAGGAAGGAAAGGAAAGGAAGGGAAGGAAAGGAGGGAAGGAAGGAAGGAGGGAAAAAGGAAGGAAGAAAAGAAGGAAGGAAGGAAAGAAGGAAGGAAGAGAGAAGCTGCAAATGAAATAAACTTACTCCTCCGTCTCGTTCTTGATTCCCAGCCACTCGTTGATCTGCTTCTGCCGCGTCCCCTTTTGGGTCAGCCACCTGGGGGGAGAGGGGAAAAATCAGGACCCCCTCGTAGGACGAGCTCCGCCCCTCGTTCCACCCGGTGGCGGATTCGAATCTCAGGCCGGGCCAAGCAGCCGAGCGGGAGAATTCGAACCTGAGTCGAGCCTTGGGAGACAAAGCAAGGCGCTAGTCCTCATGGTTATGGGCAAAAAAAAAAGAGGCTGGTTTGGAGAGGAGGGTTTGAACCCGGGTCTGCCCGAAGCGGGTGCTCTAACCACTAGGCGGCCAGGGCCCTCGCACTCACACCAAGTATTGGTCGCGCAGTTTCCGCAGCTGCAGGAGGTCCGGCTTGAGGCTGTTCATGCGCTTGTCAATTTCCCGGTTCTCGGACGCTTGTTGCTTCAAATCCTCCTCCAGCTGCATTTTGCTGTCGTGGATTTCGGCAACGCGAGATTTCAGCTTCTCCGAATTCATCAGGATTCTGAGCCGGACGGGGTATAAACGATAAAGAAATTTTAAAACATTATATAAATTTATCAGACTCATCCGAAGATCTGGGGGTGGCTTGCAGGATAAGCGTTATATGTAATAATAATAATAATAATAATAATAATAATAATAATAATAATAATAATAATAAAACAACCAGTGCTTGCAGGACTATTATTATTATTAATAATAATAATAATAATAACAACCAGAGCTTGCAGGATAATTACTGTATTTTTTGCTCCATAACACTCACTTTTTTCCTCCCAGAAAGTAAGGGGAAATGTTTGTGCGTGTTATGGAGCGAATGCCTACGGATGGCAGGGGGATCTGCTGCAGTCGTGAGCAGAGGATCCATGGGTCCCCTTCCTTCCCTCCTCTGTGGCTCGCTTTGAAACAGCAAAGCGGGAGAAGAGCCGCTGACTGGGGTGGAGAGAGGGACAGAGAGCCTGGTTACAAAGCACGGATCCACATGGATCCTCAGGATTTTTGCATTGGGCTTCCCCAAACTCACCGTCAGATCACATGTCTGTAGCCACAGCATGAACCACAAAAATCCTACATCCACTATTTCATTTAGAATATATTTTTTCTTGTTTTCCTCCTCTAAAAACTAGGTGCGTGTTATAGAGCGAAAAATACGGTATAGAATAATAATGGTAATAACCGCTGGATCTCCTTGTCGTTCCCCTCCCTGCGGAAGCGCTCGATGTAATCGCGGCTGCACTTCTCCTGCGTCTGGCACTGCTCCTCAAAGATCTTGATGGTCTCGTTGAAGGCCTCAATGGCCGTCCGCTTCATCTGCAGCTCCTGGGGGGGGGGTGAGGAAGAGAGGGGGTGCGGTGAGAGGGAGACCCCCTTGCCAGCCGCCCGCAGGAACCCCCCCCCAATTGAGCAGAGTCCATAACACTGAGGACTAGAAACTGAAGGTTCAGAGCAACCGCAAGGGAGGCTGCCTGCCAGCCCGTGTGGGCAACACCAAGGGCGCAAGGCAGCTTCTTGCAGGCTCCCATTGAGCAGAGTTCACGTTGAGGACTAGAAACTGAAGGTTCAGAGCAACCGCAAGGGAGGCTGCCTGCCAGCCCGTGTAGGCAATACCAAGGGTGCAAGGCAGCTGCCAGCCCGTGTGGGC